>NC_046660.1:45646469-45650857 GCF_010883055.1 Belonocnema kinseyi
TATTTTAATTCAAACTTTAACTTCTGTATGTTTTTATTTCTAATGAAATAATTTAAGAAAATCTAAGTTTTAACAGAATTAACTAGTGTATATTGATTCATTAAAAAAAGCATTTAACCATTATTTGCGTTGAAAATTCAAATAATTTAAAGGTTAAAAAATTATTTTGTTTAAAACATTCAAATAGTTTTCACTTTAAATATTTTTGTAATTCGAACTTGAATTCATTCAAATTTGAATAATTATGAGCTTTCAACTAATACTGAAAACATAAATTTTAACAGAATCGATTATTAAGTATTTAATAAGTAAAGGACATACAAATTATTTAATAATCATTTTTATTGAAATGCATATACATATAATTTTGAAAATTAAATTCAGATACTCATTTTTCAACATCACAGACATTAGAAAAAATTATTGTAACCGAAATATTTTAGACAAAAAATAAATTTCATTATAAAAATAATAGTCGATATTAAATTACATAACCTTTATACTTATAATCAATTTATGTTACTTTATTGAAAAAATTTATATTCAGTTAAAAAAAAAAATTTAATGGTAACATCCAAATAATTTGTACCCTATATTTTGCAGAAAATTTTAGGTTTAATACACTTTAAAAATAATTCCATAAAAACTTAAAAAAATATTGATAAATTTTAAATTTTGAATTCAGATACTCATTTCAAAACATCGAAAACATTGAAAAATTTATAAAATTGGAATAGGTAAATTTTAAATTTAAATAAACTTTTATTACACAAATCATAACTCATATTAAATAACATAAACATAAAGTAAATACTAGATTTATTTTCTGAATTAAACAATAATTAACTTTAATCTTTTTGTAATTATATATTGTTAAAAAATCCATCAAATAACAATAATTAATTACTAAATAACATAAAATGCATTAAATAAATTACAGTGAATCTCTTCAATAGCCCTCCCTTCTATAGACCTTCCGGGAATTGAGACGAGCGGAGCGGGCTATAATGAATTAGTTCTCACCCACTGTCAGCCCCAAAATTGGCGCTATAGAAGAGTTTCACTGTATTTTCATTGAATCATTCAACTAATTTTTATTTCACGTATATTTTTTTCAATTTGCGCTTTCCTTTTCTTTTACTTAGATTTAGTAATCAACTGATAACTAATTAATCAGTTTAAAAGAAACAAAACCATCAAAAAATTATATTCATTCAAAAAGATAAATGGTTCTTATTTTATATTTTAGTTTAATCTGAACAATGTAGTCGATTCCTACTATACTACATTGCTACCAACATGAATGTTACCTCTTTTTATATGAAGGAAAGTAAATCGTTTAGTTTTTCAGCCACATGGAAGAAAAATCTACCCTAGAGCGCGCGTCTGTTGGTAGTCACGCTTTGCGCTCGATAATGGGTTACGTTGCGCTTCGCGATCACATATTTTTTCTTTGAACTTTAAATGCTTCAATTAAACTTGATCAAAAACATCTCTTTTAGGTCCCAGTATTTATATTTGCCTTCATGTTTTGATTTTTCTACGGAAAAATAATGGACAAACTGAAAGTTGTCACCGAGATACAAAGAAATAATGAGTTTAAAAAACAAAATTTGGGCATCCATCATTAACTTTTTCAAAATCTTGAATTTTAATTGACATCACGTGCTTTGTAAAAAATAAATCTGTCTCTTAGAAGAATTTGACGAGATTTTGTTATCAATTGTGAAAATTGTAGTTCTGGTTCAAATTTAGGAATACGAAATTTTAAAAATTAAAAAATAAATTTCGTGTAGGTATATTTTTGAATATAGTCTAAAGCTCATGATTGTACAGATCAATTGTACAGAGAGATCTTTCTGATTGAAAATTCCACTATTTTGTTGAATATTTGTTTCTTGAATAGAAATTGAAAATGTAAATATTTTTGCAAAAAATTTAACTGTTTGGTTGTAAATTAATTTCTTGATAAACACTCGTATTCATTCAAATTTTTGGGCTAGAAATGTCACTCTTTCATTTGTAATTAAAAATTCACCTTTTGCAGTAGAAAATTTAATCATTTAGTGGCCAATTCAACTAGTTTATAGAATGCTCGTCTTTTTGGTTTAAAAATTTTAAAATTGAGTTGCCATTTTTTTCCTCGATTAAAAAATTATTCTCAGTTGCAAATTTGTCGTTTGCTTTGAAAATTAATCTCTTATTGTTAAAAATATAACTTTTTGGTTGAAAATGACCTTTATTTGGTTAAAATTTCAAATGTTATCTTAAAAATGCCTCTATTTTGTTGAAAATGTAACTATTCGATTTTCCGGTAAAAACTGACCTTTTCATTTGGAAATTTAACTATTTGTTTAAGAATTCGTCTTTATTGGTAGAATATTAATATTCTTCGTTGAAAATTTATCTTTTGGAGTTGAAATTCAACTATATGGTTGAAAATTAACTTTTTTATTTGAAAATGCATTTTTCCGCGGTAACAATTTAATTTATTCGTAAGAAATTTAACAATTGAATTGATTTTTTTCCCTCTTGACTGAGAAATATTTTTTTATTAAGAAACTGAAATTTTCATTCGAAATTTATCGTTCTTTGAAAATTATTCTTTTGTTTTGTATACTTATCCTTTGAAGTAGAATATTTGATTTCTTTGTTTAAAATTACTTTTTTTGTTTAAAATTGAAACCATTTTATTTTAAAAGCAAGTGTTTGGTTGAAAATTTATGTTTTTTTTTGTTATAAAACTTGAGCTATTTTTATTAATTTAATTTAAAGTAATGTGTTCCTATATTATTCTCTTGTTTTTGTGACAAATCACCTTATCAACCCTATTATGAGAGTATTTAAAGCTGAAAAGTCCGAACTTAAAAAAATGAATTTCAATTTTGTTTATTTTTAATTGTGAGTTTAAAATTGTAAATATTATCGTTTGTTTCGAAAACCTCTATACCCCAGGATTCCGCCATAATATTTGCACCCATAAGAATCAATCTTTTATTTCAATAAATTTCTTTCGATATTTCAATTTCAATGCCCGTCTTTTACATTTATGTTGATTTCTAACTTTTCATATAGACATGTAGTTACCATGAAAATGTTTCAAGTGGAGAGAAAACTTTTCAAGTGGTTCTAGAGCCAGTGGTGTTTAAACACGAAAGAAATTGCTGTGAGAAAGTCTCGATGGCTTGAAACCTCTTTTCTGAGTCAAGTACTTTTCCTCGTCTGTACGCGATAGCGTACATAGAAATGTGGCTTGTTGCTGAAGAAGAGCTCAGGGAAAGAAGTTAAGGAAATGAGATTAAAAGAGTAGCTGTACGTTTACGACAATTTACCACAACGGTCGGAACTAGTACGCACTTCGTGACAAGAATCTAGTCACATTTTTTCACTTCTGCGACTTTTTTCCGTCCCTAATAAAGTAGCAGTTATAGTATTCCGCTGAGCACATAAAGCCTGTAAAGAGAAGATGAGTTTACATTTACTGGAGAAACAAAAGTTCGCAGGGTTGCATAATGGCAATGGCAATATAAAAAAACAGAAGCAATTTTTTATTGTGTAGTTAAACAATCCTGACATTTTATGCACGAATAAGAGGCCATCCATAAATTACGCAATATAGTGGTGGATAGTATCTGACAACTATAGTCGGGTGACCATCAAATATTTCCATTGACTTTGAAATATGATAACGCCGTTCAGAATATTGGTAGAAATATTTTTTTAAATTTTTTGGAAAGCTCTTGAAATTGTTTATCAAATGAGACATTGGTAAATTAATTTGGCCTTGTATGTATTGAGTTATCTCATGAGAAAGATAAGAGTTAAAGCACAAAATTCCTTCAAAATCGGAATTTCATTTTTGTGTTTCTCATGTGATAACTTAATACCTATGAAACCAAATTAGTTCAATGAGAGCCCATTTGATGCAGAAATTAATCAGATTTCCAAGAATTGTTGAAAATTATTTGTATCTATATTTTGGATGGTGTTATCATTTTTCAAAGTCAAGGCTAATTTTTAATAGATCAACCGGTTACTAATCCGATAATATCCGAGGGTAGTGTATACACACCTCAGAAATTAAAATTGATAGAAATCTGTATTATCTAGTTCTGGTAAAAAATATTAATTTAAAACTTATTTTAAATTTGTTTATTTGTTAATCACTTGCATATATCTATAATTATATTATATTGGTTATGAATTTTTCTAGATTTTTCAATCAGATTTATCCAAAGGTTTTAGATCATTCTACTTTCCTATATTTTACGATAGATGAAACAGGAAGTAGAATTGAGACTCCGGATTCTATAACCACGCATAAAATTTGCCTGGCCGCTTCAGGCCGCTCGAGTTGGCCCCTGATGGCTTGAAAATCAGTTTTCGAA
>NC_046660.1:45650957-45659012 GCF_010883055.1 Belonocnema kinseyi
TTTCGAAAACTGATTTTCAAGCCATCAGGGGCCAACTCGAGCGGCCTGAAGCGGCCAGGCAAATTTTATGCGTGGTTATAGAATCCGGAGTCTCAATTATCTCAAACCTTTAGATAAAACTTATTGAAAAAGCAAGAAACATAATTTGAAAAAAAATTTAAATTTAATATTTAATTAATATTTTTCTAGGATTTAGAAATTATAACTGGGATATTGGCAGTAATTTAAAAATCGCCAAAAGCTTTTTTTTATATAATATTTTTATCGGAAACGTGTTTCATTCTTTTGAATATATAGCTTTTAAAATATTTGATAATCTTTTTAAATAATTAATATCCTTTAAAATCTCTCAATTGCCATAAATTAATTTTTTTTAATTGTATCAAAATATTATGAAATACATTTAAATCCCGTGCAACTACATGAAATTTGATAATAATTCTCAAAGATTTTTAAAATTCTTTAAATCTTTTGAAAATACCTGGGAATTCTTTAAAATATCCCAAAATATTGTTAATGATTTGAAACCTCTCAATTCTGGTCAATAATGTTAGGGGTAATATTATTTAAAATATAATAAAAACATTGTTTTTACTGCTATTCTTTTCAAAATATCCGAAAACATTTTAAATTCCTTTAAATCTTTTGAATAATTTAAAAAAAATTTGAAAATATTTTCAAATTGAAATCCTATGACATTCTTTATTCCTGTAAATATATTTTTTTCTAATTTTATAAACTATTATGAATTTATTTAAAATCCCTTTAATTCACTGAAATCCTCGAAAATCTAATAAAGAACTTCTAAAAATTCTCTTGGAATTTTTTTAAATATTCTAAAACCTTATATGTGCTATAAAATCTTTTACATTTTCCTAAATGTTAAGAAATCATTTAAAACTTAAATCTTTCATACATTAAAGTTATGCAAAGCTTTGGAAATTCCTAAAATTTTTAATAATATTTTGAAAATTTCTTGGAACTCTTTAAAATATCTTAAATAATTTCAAACCTGTTGAAATACCTTGAAAACTTTGTAAATATTTCTTGAAATCTTTTAAAATACCTTAAACTCTCAATTTTGATGAATGATTTTGGGGGAATTGTATTCAAAATACCCGCAAAGTCTTTTCAATTCCTTAAAATATTTGGAAATACCTCAAAACATTCTCAAAACTTGGTTAAATTTAAAAATCCTGTGAAATTACTGGAATTCTCAAAAATGTAAAAAAATCCCTTAAAAATACCTATTGCATATTTTTAAGTTAAATCAGTTATGAAATACTCTAAAATTTTCCCAAAATCCAGGAAAATATGTTAATCTGAAAATTATTCAATCTTTTTAAATTTTGTAAATATTTACAAATTTCTGGAATTTTTATAAGTATTTTGAATATTTATTGGAATTCTTTAAAATCCCTTAAATAATCTGAAATCTTTTTAAATCCCTTGCAAATTTTTAAACCGTTTGAAAAATCATTTGAATCTTTTAAAATACCTTAATAGCTCTAAAAACCTTTAAATCCTCTTAAGATTCTTGAAATTTAATGAAATTTCTTTGAATTTTGTTAAATAGCCTACAGTCTTTCAAATTCTTCAAAATCTTAATCATTGAAAATACAAAGAGATTTTTCCCTAGAAAAATAATTATTTTAACAACAATTTTTAAATTGAAGTTGTTTTAGTTGTATTTTTTGCAATTTTTTTTAATTGTAAATTTCTATAAATCTTGGTTTATTCTTAGGAGCAAAAAATTCCCTGAAATATTAATGTTTCCGGTTTTAAATATGAGTAAATAATCTTCAAATATAGTTAATTTCAAAAAAATCGTCGTAACGGTTCTGTCATGGAAAAATTTACATTTCAAATTTGAAAAATTAGAGTTATGGAAGTTGCTTTTCCGAAAAAAGTAGCCATTATCTATTAATATTGCAGCATTTTATAAAAATTGGTAAAAATGATAGAAAGAACAAATTAATTTGTAAAAAAACATTGTCAAACTAATTTTTTTTAGGTAAGTTTTGACATTTTTTCATTGAAAATAATAACTTTTATTTGAAGCAACATCATCAGTAATATTATTTTAATTCTTAAAATTATCAAAAAACTTTTTTTTACAGATGCGCTTTCCGGCAAATCTTAAACCGACATGCATAGATAATTTTGAAAGATTTTGCTTGTAGTAGTAATTAAAAAAATTGTGATTAGCTTTATTTTTATGAATGTTAAGTTTTGACAGAATGATGTACACAAATAATAATACTAATCTAATTATGAGGATAAATCGCGAAAAAACCTTGAAAATCTGTATAATTATTAATGGTTAGTTTAGCCCTTTTTCAAAAAATAATTTCAGACCTACAGAAATGTAAAAATATTTTTTTCAGTTATCGAAAACTTTTCTACTGCTAAAAATAGCTAGAAAAACTGACTTTTTGATTTTGGGAAATATTTGTATTTTAACTGACTTTAAATATTATTTTTAACTTATTAATTTATTTTAAGAGTATTTTAAACACTCAATCATGCTTACATGTTACAAATAATATACAACATTTGTTAAAGGAGAGTAATTTAGAAAATGAAAAACTCAGTTCTTAAAAAATTGGGAAAATTTTTCGAGAGCGTATTTTTGCTAGTAGAAACGTTCAAGATGACTTAAAAATCCTTTTTATATTTCTGAAGATTTTTAAATTCATTTTAAAAACAGGGACTTACTTAAGATTAATAATCTCTGATAGACCTGCAAATACTATTTTGTCGGGTTCCTCATGCGCTACTTTTCCACATAATTTTATTTCTATAAAAATTCAAATAATCAATCGAAAATTCCTTTTCCAAAAATCAGTTTAAGTTTAAGTTTTTGAATTATAAAATATTTAGGCTCGACCTATCAGGAACGCGGTATAAAGAGACGTGCGTACGTGAGTAGGAGTCCAGCGCAGTGTTATTCAAGAGAGCGCCGAGGTGGGGTTAGCGACAGGAGAACAGCGGTCATTACACTACGTTAGAGTTCCGCTCACGTACAAACGGCTGTTTAAACTGCGCTCCTGATTGGTTCAGCTTAAACCTTTTATAACTCAAATTCTAAAACTGTAATTGATTTTTGGAAAAGGAATTTTCTCTTTATTTTATTTATTTTTATACAGCTATATGAGTCCGAAACACCCAGTATAGTATAATTTTGGATGTATGGATTTTCTATAATGTTTATTTGCTAAAAATATTGCGAAGCGGTGTCCAAAATAGAACATGAAAAAAAAACTGTTACGTAATTCACGAATGGACCCTAAATAAAGATGCGAGTGATTTGTGGAAATTCAGCGTACTTTGATACGAGTTGATGATCTGCGATGAAAAGGATATGAAGCATTTGAAGTTACTTCAGGGATGATTGATCACTTGCTCGTATCAAATCAGAGTGGGTTGGACAATGAATTGGCTATACAAAGAGAAAAGATTGGAGGGTTCAGTCTACCTCCAATTTTCTTATCCTTTTGTGTAAGTTCCGGTTCCTCGCATATGAATGAAAATATAGTTCAGAGATTGGTTCCTTCTCTTTTAGTGCTAATTTTCTTCTTCGAAGTAACCTCCTCAGTTCTCTAATCAAATTTCACACTCCGAACAACGAACTTCTGCTTTCTCAGATATCTCAGATATTAATACAGATCACTGATTTATTTTCTCATTTACGGTTAGAGATACAAATATAATTTATTGCAACTTTTCACTTCGATTTGGTCAAGTCTGCCAAACAATCTGTCGTGATCAAGCGACCGTTTGATAATGCTAATTATGCACCTCTTATGTTACTTTTTAATGCATAGGGAGTGAAAAGTACTTCTTAAAACATAGGAGTGAAAAATACTTTTTAGTGCATATGAATAGAAAAGAACTTTTTTCTCCCAAGGGAACGAAGTTTGAAAATGCTATTATTACCCACTTTATAATGTGATTTTCCACATACAATTTCCGGATCAAATAACTTTAGAACATAAAAAGATCATGGTACAAAAGTGGACAGAATCGAAGGTTGAATTTCCAGCTGTCGTTGCAATCTCTCTTCTTCTGCAAGACACTCTGGGTGTCATAAAATGCCAGCTTTCGGTTACGAGTAAGCAATTTTAAACATTTCTCCGCCAACTTCAAGAGTTACACTTCTTGATCGGCCTGTCCATCAGATACCAAAGACTAAAAAAAACATAAACCTGAACACTAAAACAACATTTTCTTCTGAGTATTGAATAAAATTTAAGAGTATAGTCTTTCTTTTACACTTTACTGAATAGAGAATATAAAATATTGTATTGAACACAATTCAAGACCAATCAGTTTCTGAAACTGAGTATATTTAGAGTCCCTCAATTTAAAAGCTTTTAAATACTTCAGGATTGAAATACGAATCACGTGAGTCAAATGGTTTATCAAGTGGTCCTGATGCATATATAAAATTTACTAGAAATTACTACGCGTTTTAAATCTATTTTTGAAAAAAGTTCTGAAAATAATTTTTGCGCAGATTGCCTCTTTTAATTTATTTCGAAACAAAATTGAATTGGATCATGTGAAATAATTTTGGTTTGAAATTGCCACACATGTATCATCATGCAAAAATAGCACGACTTTTCTTTTGCCTATATACATATGTGTCACTGACGGTGAGGGGGTTTTAATGGGGCGAATTTTATGACCTTAAAATAAAACTTGCAGAACACGAATTTGGCGTTAATCAAAATAAAATTTAATCATGCAGCCCGCATTAGTCACGAGTGATAAATTAAAGTAGAGAAATATGGAATGTGAAGTAGGGGTGTAGTACAGGACAATTACTGAAGGGGGTGTAGAGAAGTACGGGCTGTACGGGCAGGGAAGAGGAAGTAGGAAATGAGAAATAAGGGGTAATAAGGGAAGGAAGTTATAGGAAGTATAAAAGTGAAGTAGAAATTCAAAACAGGAGAGGTGAGCAGGGGAAATAGAAGGGTAGTACGGATAGGAAGAAGGAAGTAGGAGAAGTTAGTAGAGAGTAACTAATAGGCGGAAAGGGTTCATAGGAAGGAAATAAGTGAAGGAAAGGAGAAGTAGTTAAGGTGAGGTGAGGGAGTGAAGAAGGAGAAATAGTGGTGGGTCGAAAATAAATATAGGGAGAGATAGTAAGGATGGTAAAGCAGGGGAGTAGAGAAGGATATATACGAAAGGAGGCAAAGAGAATTAGAGGCAGTATGAGGAGGGGAGAGCAAGTAGGGAATGGGAAACAGACTTAAAAGCGGAGGGACATTAGGGAAAGTAGTAGGGTAGATTGTGAAGAAAAGAAGAAGATTGGCACAAAGGGAATTAAAAAGCAGTACGGGAGGTGAGTGGGGTGTAGGAGCAGTGAATAGAGGAGCTGGGAATTCATTGGTAAAAAGGGTGTATAGGCTGGGTGGAAGTGGTGGGAAGAAAGGAAAAGAAGTTGAGTTAAGGGAGTAGAGGAGGAGAAAAAGTGAAGTGACGTAGAGAAATATGGGGAGAAGTTTAGTGAGAAGCTTGAAGAATGTGAGTATAGAAGAAGAATGGAGGGGAATTGAGGGTAGTAAGAGAGAGGAAGCATAAAAAGTTGAAGGCAGGGGTGAGCAGTCGAACGCGAGGTAAACTAGGATAAGAATGGGACGTGTGAGGAAAGTTGGAGGAGTAGGCTGACAAGTGAGTAATTAGGAGAATAGGTTGGTAGATAGAATATGCTCAGATATGACAGGATGAGAAGGGAAGAGTAGAAAAGAGGTGTGGATAGGGGCCGAAAGGGTAGAAAAGGAGAGAAGAGGAAAAGAGAAGAGAAGATAAAAGAATTGATGTAAGGAAGGGAGGGCAGAGGGGGGAAAAGGAGATTTTAATGACCTAATTAACGTTTTAATAGGCTACCAAATCCTTTTTTGTAGGCACATACCGCATACTTTAGGTAATTTCACTTCAAAAAGATTAACAAATTTTCTCTAAACCAAAGGATGAAATTTCCGAGAAATTGATCTCTAAGCTGAATGTTAAAACATACCAATTTATTCCTGACGGATAAGATGGTGAAACAGATGTGACTTCTCCAGAGAAATTATACACTGACAAGAAGATTGGCAAGGGTTTTCCTATCTTTCGTGCTTATACTCCACGAAAAGGATATGCAGCTCAACGAAAGCAAATCCCATCCTTCCTGCATGCGCTGGTTTCAAATAAATAATGGATTCTTTTCTCCATATCATATCATACAATTTAAAAAGCCACTTTTATCTACGAAATTAAAACGTTCATTCAAATTCAAAACTTTAAGTTGAGAAATAATAAATTAAATCAGCAGGATTTTGCTAATTTGATTTATTTCTTTTTAGAGTTTAAATATCGATTCCGTACGTATTTAGGAATATCAGGGTTTTGGCTAAAAAACTATTTTCACGTGATTATAGGCAGATGTGAGGTATTTTGAAAGATTTCCAGTAATCCTTTTAAGATATTACAGAATTTCCAAAGATTTTAAAGATTTTAAAGAATTTTCAGCAAATTTCAGGCACATCATAGGATTTCCAGAAATCCACAAGGATTTGGAAGGATTTCAAAAGATTTCAAATGTTTTAAGAAAATTTTGAGAAAGTTTCACAGATATTTAAGAATTTTAATAAATTTCTGAAGTTTTGTACGGATCCCAAGTATTTACAAGAAATTCACGACATTTTCGAGATTTTCAAAGAATTTCAGAAATCTCTAAGGATTTGGCAAGATTTCAAAAGGTTTTAAGAAATTTTTATCAATTTTTAAGGGCTTGTAAGGATTCCCGAGTATTTGAAAAGAATTGTTAAGAATTTTGATAAATTTTAGAGAGAGAGAGAGATTTTTATTTGAGACATTTTTCCGTATTTCCAGAAATTCCTGAGGACTTGAAAGAATTTCAAAGGATTTTAAGGAACTTCAAGCAATTTTTTTTAGATATATAAGGATATTAATAGATTTTAAAATTGTAATAGATTCCATGCTGTTTGAGGCAAATTTTAGATATTTTACAGAATTTTTGAAAATCCATAAGGGTCTGACAGGATTTCAAAAAACTTTAAGGAGTTTTAATCAACTGCTGAGCATTTGTAGGGTTTTTCGAATATTTGAAAGAAATGCATGGGCTTTTAGGCAACTTATAATTTTTTTAAAGGATCTTCATAAATCCCTAAGGAACTGACAGGATTTTAAAAGATTTTAAGGAATTAAAAAAATTTTTAATCAATTCCTCAAAATTTGTAGGGATTTCCAAGTACTTTATAGAAATTTGCGGGCAATTTTGAGACATTTTAAAGGATTTTTAGAAATCCTTAGAAATTCGACACGATTTCAAAAGATTTAAAGAAATTTTCAACAATTTTTAAAGGTCTGTAAGGATTCCCAAGTATTTGAAAGGAATTATCAAGATTTGAAGTAAGTTTAAAAGATTTTTAAGGATTTTCAGAAATCCCTAAGGATTTTAAAAGATTTCTAAATATTTTAGGCAATTTTAAAAATTATAATAGATATTTAAGAATTTTATTAAATTTAAGAGAGAAAGAGAGAGATATTTTAATTTGAGGTATATTGCAGTATTTTCAGAAATTTAAAAAAAAATCAAAATCGATTTTTGAGAATCGATTCTGTTTTTTCGAGAATCGTGTTAGTCTCGATGCTACTAAAGTGCTTTGAAATGCAACAAATTATTAATACTTTTTATGTTAATATAAGAATGTTCAGGTTGAATAAAGGCCTTCAAAATTATATTCTCAGGTAAAACATGTTTAGACAGAAACTTAAAAATCGCCAATGAACTTTCTATTAACGTATTTTTCGTCTTGATACCTCAAATGTTGTACTCTTTAATTGAGTAGTTTGTAATAAATAATATATAATCAACTTTCATGTATTTTAACATTTCATTATGCAAAAATTATAAAGCATAATAAAGAGTAATTCTATGCATGAATTTTTAAAAAACCTTATTGATTAAAGAAATTTGATTCTATCCAAGAGATTACAAAAATCCGATTATTTCTACTTTAAATAATAAGTAATAAATAATAA
>NC_046660.1:45659112-45674069 GCF_010883055.1 Belonocnema kinseyi
AATAATAAATAATAAATAATAAATAATAAATAATAAATAATAAATAATAAATAATAAATAATGAAAAATGAACAATAATTAATTCTAAATAATAAATAATAAATACATACATATTATTTATAGGATTATCAAATATTTTTTAAATTTGGTCTATTTTTTAATGACCAATATGCAGTTTTCGGTAAATCAGTGTGAAAAATATTTTACATGGTTTGCCATTTCTATCTGAAAGAGGCACTTTCGGAAAGTGCTTGCTCGACATCTTTTCAAGTGTATCTATCGCTAAAAACGTATCGCAAAGACATATTGCTTTTGAGCTTTGTC
This sequence comes from Belonocnema kinseyi, assembly GCF_010883055.1. Taxonomy (NCBI): domain Eukaryota; kingdom Metazoa; phylum Arthropoda; class Insecta; order Hymenoptera; family Cynipidae; genus Belonocnema; species Belonocnema kinseyi. The sequence continues at coordinate 45,659,437 of NC_046660.1, forward strand.
CTCAATATATCGTTCTTTCCTCCAGTTATATCGCACTAAATACCAAAATAAAGCCCCAAATAATACTAAATTCAAATAATTATTTAAATAATAGAAAATAGGTTGAAAAGAATTATTATAATTATAATAATAAAGTAAAGATTTTTACAAAATATTACAATAAAATACAAAATTTCATAAAACAGGAAATATTAAGAGATTGTACTAAAAATTACTTTGTAAATACTAGTGGTTCACCGTGGAAATGTAGAGATTTAAACAAAAACATATAAACATTTACAGGAGATATTAGTTTCTACAAGAAACTACCATTTTTTTAAATACTAGAAAATTGTTTGCGCTGCGCAAGCACTAATTAAGCTCTTTTCGTTAGAAGAAAACTGGGTTCATTTTCCAACATTTTGTTATGGATCTCACAAAATATTTTTCATGATTTGATTTGATTAAATTTTCAAGATTTTTGTTGACGTGGATCGTGACTGAAAAACTTTTTTTAAGCTCAACTGCAATTGAAAAGGATTACGAATATCGTTTGAAATTTTTTAATTTTATTATTTGGAATTATCTTAAATTTTTCTAATTCACCTAATTCCTTCTTTATTCAATTAAATTCTTCTAAATTCACTCAATTCTCTTTAATTCAATGGATTTTTTTAGTTTTTTTTTATACTGATGTATTTTAAACTCACATTAAATTTGCAGTTATTTCATAAAAGTATTTTGAATTAAATTTTATTTTTCTAACATTATTTCAAATTGACAGACCTCAATGAATTTATTCATATTTTCGAATTGTTTTTAATTTACTTGAATTGTTTTCAGTTCATTTACATTTTTTCGATCGCCTTAAATTTTTATTAATTTCACCAAACTACAATTTTAATGAAATCAATAGAAATTTTGGATTGAATTATTCCAGATTATTATTGAAGATTATTCATTTTCAGGGTTATAAATTGGTTGCTTTCGGTCATTTTCGCTCAAACTAAATTTAATATTATTTTATTTAATTGGTAAGGGAAAAATTCTTTCCAAAAATGAATCCTTTTAATAAGTACCAGAACTTAAGCAAACTGGAAGAAAAGAAGAATATTAAGTGAATTACCACTATAAAAATATTCATAATCATTTGAGACGTGTGTCACTTTTCCTGGATTTAATATTTTTCATATCCTAATCAAGTTTACATTGACATCAATTTCGTTTCATATTAAAATCTCGTCTCTGCTCTGCATTCTTAATTCGATTTTAAATTAAAGTATTCTCTGTCATGAATTGGATTTAGTTGCTAATGAGAAAAATCACGTCTCTTTAATGAAGACTATCACGGTATTTGAAAGTTACCTCTTTTCTATTCTTTCTCAATTTATCTGGCAAAGTGCCAACATTTTTCTTGCTAAATTCTTTAAATTCTTCGGCTTTACTTTATTTCGAATTTGCAATTCTATTCTAAATACCGTGCAACCAAGAAGATTTTATTCATTTAAACTCTGTAAAAGTTCATTTTATTTTCTTCTATCAGGTACTTAATCATATCTTTAAAACTTAATTCGAAATAATTTTTTCTCTATAATTTTTTTTTTATAAATAGAAATCTCAAAGGAGAACTTTTATTTCTGTTAAAGAAAATTCATATTGTTAATAAGTCTCTAATAATAACAGCAACAAATGTCAATGTTTTTTTAATATTCAGAAATGTTAATGTTATGTTAATCAATTTTCAGTTTCTATCATTCCAAATTACACGGAAAAAAACTAGGAAGATTTTAAGACCATGTTTTGCTTTTTCAGGTTAAAACAAAAATTGTACAAATATTTTTGATTATTTCAGACGATGCTTTAAAGCTTTAGAAGACAAGAAAATATTCTAAAATAATTTAAATTTTAGAAAAATAAAAAAAAATCAATATTAAATACAGTTTTTTTAAGATTTCAAAATAGAAGCTTTTTCCGAATTTTAAAAGATTCAAGAGAATTATAAAATGTCCATAAGATTCCTAGTAAATTTTCGAATGATTTTTTTATTTGAAAGAATTAATTTAACAAGAGTATTTAAAAGGTGTTTAAAACATTACAAAAGCTTTCCATTATAGTAAAAAACGAATCTAGAATATTTAAGGTAATTGCAGTGCCAAAAATAAGATCTATGTAATAAATATTTTTTATGTAATCTTAAGAAAAATAGTATAACTGATGGTTTGATTTCAAATAAAAAATATTATTTCTAGTAAAGAAATTTTGAAACATAAAAAAAACATTTATTTCAATGTTCTTTTTCAAACCCTATTCTTAAAATAATTATTTTTAAAATAAATTTTCAACTTTTTTATATTAAATAATGTTTCTTCTTTCATAAAACAAAAAACATTTTAAAAAAAGAAAGATTTTGAGGCAATGTCCTTAATTTGAAAATATTTTGGAAAATTTTAGGGAAAATTCTAATTATTTAAGTAAATAATTCAAACTTTAAAAAGAATTAAAAAGTAATTTAAATCTTTAAAAGATTTTGAAAAACATCAAAGAAAATGCAGATTTTTTAAGATTTCAGATAACAAATTAGAAGCTTTTTTAAGGATTTTGAAGGTTTGGCAAGATAAAAAATTATCTGACGATACTATGAGAAGCTTAAAATGATTTTTTATGTTTCAAAATTAATTTTGAAAGAATATAATAACTATAACCTATAAACCTATAACCTATGCAAAAAAATATTTTCTATAATCCTAAGAATCTGAGAGTATAACTCAGTGTGTAATTTTAAATGAAAACCTTATTTTTAATGGAAAAATGTTAAAACTTACAAAAAAGGTTCATTTTATTAACGTTTTTTGCAAATGCCTATAATTAAATGAATCATTTGCTGTACGTTTTCAACTCTTACTATATAAAAGATTTTTTTTTTCATAAGCCAAAATATTTTAAACTTTAGAAAAATCTCTGGAAGATTTAAGTAAATGATATTATTTTGGACAGATTTTTTGAAAATTAAAAAAATTTCGAATTATTGTAAATTATATTTAGAAGTTTTTGGAAAAATTTTACAAATACATAAGAGATAATTATAATGCATAAGAGATATATAAAAAATTATAATGCATAATGCATAAGAGAATTTAAAAATATTTTTAACAAACTTTCGATTTTTGAAGCTTTCAAACACAGAAATTAAAATCTTTTGAAGGATATCGAAAGCTTACAATGAAATAAACAAATTTATCTTGAGATCGCATTAAAATTTAGAGTGATTTTTTCTATATTTTTGAGAGAATATTTTAAACGAATTTCTAAAGATGCCAAAAAAGAATTTGGAAAATTATATGACAATTTTTTAATTTTAAAAGAATTTTCAAATTTCAGAAATTTTGATGAGATTAAAAATACTACTAAGCTTCGACAGATTTCTAAAAGGGATTAATATTTTCACATTTTTCCTTAAATTCTACAAACCCTGAATATTTTCTAAAATATCTTAAATTTTTTCTTAACTTTTGTGAAATCCTGTAAAATAAAATCTCTCTTTACAACTTTCTAGATAATTTCTCGACTTATTTGGAATCTTCAAAAATATTTCTGAATGTTCTCAAGAAACCTAGGTAATTATATTTGTATACTCCCAGAAACAGGAAAACTTAAGATTATATAGTTATTCCATTTCTAAATTATTTAATAAAAGGTAAGTTTTCCATCAAGTTCTAATTTAGTTGACATGTTTTCTCGTAACTAGTTTTTTTGGTAAAAAATGCATAATTTTTGTTCCAAATTAATGTCTTTGTTCTTTTTGTATGAAGGAAACTTTTTTAATTAGAATGTTTAATCTGCTTTTGTTAAAATAAATATCAACTGTTACATTTTTTGTCGAGAAATCATAGTTTTTTTTTAAATTAAACTGATCAATTAGAAGTCGAATCACTTAGTTGAAAATGTAATTACTTTGTGCAAATTTGTCTTTTGGTAGAAAATTAATTTTCTTGCATGTAAATTTATTTGGAAATTAATCTCTTTTGGTTCAGGGTTTAAATATTTTGCTAAGAATATTTTTTATATAAATTCATCTTTTTTAGCTTCATGATTAAAAGATATTAGATATAAAGTATGAAATTTCTTTAAGCAATATTTTCTTTCAATATAACTATTCAGTTGAAAATTAACTGTTTCTTAAAATTTTGACATTATCTGGAGTCTTAAAAAGGTCTTTTCATATTTTCTCGAAAATCTTATAAACACTTTAGTCATTGAAAATTAAAAACAAATAGACATAAAAGATAAATTAATAGTTTAAGTTCTTAATTTTGTTTGTCTACTTGGTCATAATCAATATTATTAAAATATTGATTAATTTTTAAATTGTGAAAAAAACGCCCTCTAGCTCCGCTAAATTTTTATTTTTCATTCAAATAAAAAAATTACACTCGCTTATAACGATCAATTGATAATGCTGAATAAATTAGTTCAATAAATTCTTCCGCATTTAAAAAAGTCTGTTCCAATTACATATACAAAGAAATTATTATTTTAAAAAAGAAAGCTCAGCTTTTTTATTGTGAAAATTTTTTAATAAGTAGTTTTACAAGATTTATAACAAGGGAGATAATGATCCATTCAGAACAAATCATTAGTAAAATCTCTCATTTCCTCTTTAACTGTTGTCAGGTAGCTTTGACTTGCAAATGGACTGATTAGTCACGTAAATAAATACGACGAAATAATTGAAGCGCCATTAGCCGAATAATCAGCGACTCGGGTTGAAACAAAGACCTCTTTTGCACAAGTATTTTGGTAGAAGGCTCACGGAATAATACTTGAAATTTCAAACTTTCAAATAAAAAATTTAAATAAATCAATAATTTAAAAAATACATTTGTAAATTAAATAAATCGAATAATTAAATAATACAATAATTTCATCAATTCAAAGAAAAATATTCTTTGGCTCTTTGTGAACGAAAATTTTCCTTAATTCGAAAGGAATTTCTTTGAATTCAATAAATCTTCTTTCATTCCAAAAATTTGTGTATTTTTCTAGTAAATTACAAAAAATTTAAAAACGAATTTCTTCGTTTTGTAGTCATTTTTATTTAAAGAAAAAAATCATGTTAAACAAAAGTTTTGTTTAATTCAAGACAAATATTTTTCTGAAAGGTGGCTGAAAAATTGGAATATTTTTTAATTAATTACAGACTAAGATTTTGAAAGGTTGAACATGAAAGGACTTTCTTATTCTATTTTTCCTTTGAAGTAATTATCGCTTAAAAGAGAATTTACAGAAGATTCATTCTCATAAAAAATGCGTTTAATACTCTTCTCAAAGTAAAATATATCGGAAAATGTGTTTCTTTTACTAGAATAGAATCAAATTGTTCAGAATCAAATTAAAACCTATAAAACAAGTAAATGGTAATTTTTTCTTAATAAAATCTTGGGCAGTTAATTCATTTATTACCTATCGAATTTTTCAGGTATAATCATGTCTGACCAAACCTGATTTATACTACTGAATAATGTAAATGATTTTTTAGTTATTCAAGTGACACAGCCTACAATTTTTGAAATATTAGACTACATTTCTTTTGTATGTCTACCCCCCCCCCCTCCTACCAACACACGAAAGGGTCCGCCTACAATATCTCGTGACGCGAAAAATAATAAAAATTCACCCCTCCCTCTCAATCCTGTAACGATTTGTGGAAACTTCCCCCACCCCTCGCCTCATCGATTCTATTCAGAAAGAAAAAGAATTTTTTGTATTTGACTATTATTATTGCCTAGCATTAATATATTTAATTAGTAATAAAAAATATATAAAAAGGTTACTATGTTTCAAATGTTCTAATTATACAGTTTAATCACTTTAAGAGATCATAATTTGAGAGGCATTGTTTCATTTTTTAAGCAAAATGTTTTTATTTGTTTAACTTTCTTGATATCAACAAAATTCTCTCTAATCCACAGATATTTTTAAATTCATCTAACTGGCCTTCATTATCTGAATTCCTTGAATTCGTAGAATTTCCTAAATTCTTGGAACTTCCTAGACTCCAAGGACTTGAAAATAATTTAAATAATTCCAAGGAAGTCAGAAAAATTGTAGAAATTCTCTGAATTCGAGGAATTTAGAGAATTCAGAAGAATTGAAGGAACTTACAGGATATAGAGAATTTAAAAAATTTCAACAATTTAGAATATTAAAGGAATTTAGAAAATTTAGAATACTAAAGGATTTCAGAGAATTTAAAGAATTTCGAAAATTAATAGAATTCAGGATATTTAAGAATTACAGGGAATTCAAAAAATTTAAGAACATTTAGAAAGTTCAAGGAATTTAGAGAATTTAGAATATTTAAGGAATTGAGAGAATTTTTAGAATGCGAGGAATTCATAAAATTTAAGGAATTCTCGGAATTGTGAGATTTTCACATATTCAGAGTTTACGAGGAATTTAGAATATATAAAAATCAAGATATCTAGGTAATTTAGAAAATTCATAAAAATCATTAAATTCAGAGAATTAAATTTAATCTCAATACTTAATGATTTTCAAGGAATGTACAAATCTAGAATATCACAGAAAATTTAAAGATTTGAAGAATTTGAAGGAATTGACGAATTTATAGAATTGAAGGCATTACAAAAATTTAAGGAATTCTAAGAATTTAAAGAATTCAGAAAATTTAAAAATTCAGGGAATGAAGAAAAATCAGAGAATTGTGAGAATTTGAGCACTTCCGAATATTCAAAGATTTCACAGAATGTAGAGAAGAAGTATTCCAGAAAATACTAAGATTTTACTAAATTTAAGGAATTTGCAGAATTTAGGGAAATTAAAGGAATTGTGAGATTTTAAGGAATTGAGAGATATCAAAGAATCTGAGAATTAAAGAAACTTAGAAAATTGCATGCATACAGAGAATTAACGGAATTAAAAATATTCAAGGAATTCTGAAAACTCCAAATCAAAGCAATTTAGATAGTTACAGTGATTCCGAAAATTCAAGGATTCAATCGAATATACAGAATTTTAGGGATTTTAGAGCTTTTAACAAATTGAACGAACTTAGGAAATTCTAGTAATTTAAAATATTAAAGGATTTCAAGTAATTCATAAAAACCAAGGATTTCGTAAAATTGAAGCAATTCAGAGATTTTTAGGGATATAGAGAATCTGCCAAGTTTTCATTACTTAAGATTTTATATTGTACCATTTTTCAGTTATTCAATCTATTTTAATTTAAAACATTTTATATATAAGAATGGTGCATTTTTAAGTTTTAAAATTGATTTATTTTCAATTTTAGATAGTAAGTAGTGAAATTATTCAAATTGGTAATCGTAAAAAAGAAAATTCTTCATTTTTTATAGCCACCATGATTTAAAAATTGTGTACTTTTAGGTATTTCTCATGTACATGCTATTTAGTATCAAAGACTTTAAATTAGGACTTATGCACTTATTTCAAGTTTTTAATTTAAGATTTAAAGTGACTCCTCGTCCTAAAATTCGGAAGGACTAGCCCATCCCCTTTTCCAATTCCCCTAATTTTTCGGGCTGACTAGTCTATAAAATATAAATATTTTCAAACGCTACAATTTTGAAAAATTTGTAAATGGAACTAAACCGTTCTTAAGTGCTCGATATATGCTTTCAAATTAAAAATTGTTTAATTTTTTAATTGTTACAGTTCCGAGTAATATAATATTCAAAGTTTAGAACTAAAAGCCGATCAACAAGATAATTATTTTGAATTTATATTTTTGAACGATTTAAAAAAGTGAAAAGTCATAAAATTTTATAATATTTGAAATCATTCTGAAATTTTTATATAAAAAACTAAAAAGGTTAAAGACTTTCCGCGTGCTTGAAATCAAAAAATTGCAATTGTAATAAATTTTAACAATATTATAATCATTACTAAAACTAACATTAGATTATTAAAAAAACAAAAGCATCCTTGCGAAGGAACTTCAAGCTGCGAACAGAAACAACTTGCTGCAAAAACCAACTTTATGATTATTAACTTTAATGATATACAAATGAAAAATATTTTTTTAAATATTAAACTAAAAAAATCGTACACAATGCAATAAACAAACGAAAAGTAGAAGGAATAATCAATTTAATTTAATTCGCTTTGTCACGTGATGTTCAGAAAAACCCTCCCCCCTTCCGGCGTGGCAAATCGTAACAATCCCTCAGACTGCCCATTGCCCTTCGAATTTCATAAGATTTAGGAACCGCCGCTTTGAAGAAAATTTCTTAAATTAAAAAAATTCATTGGCTCTTAGTGAACGAAAATTGTATTAAATTCGAAAGAAAGAGTGACGCCAAAAAACGCTGTTTTTCAGCCCATTTTTTGGACCTCGCTAGCGACCTGAGAAAAAAATATAAAAATATGTTACAGGTATCAAATTACTTTTCATTGAAAACCAAAGTAGCATCGCCTTTCGTTTTTTTTTAATTTCAAAAAATGATCCCTAGTTAGGGGTAGAGAAGACCCCAAAAAATAAAAAATAGGAAACACGATTAATTATAAAATCATTTTTTATTGTATTTCTTCTATAACTAAACCTCCCAAAAGTAAAATCCTGTATTTCCTTGATTGATAAAGGATTGATGTGGGTATAGATTCACCCTAAAGCTCTTTCATGGGGCGAAATCATCCCTAAATCATGAAGCAAAATAATTTTTTTTTAAATTTCAAAAAAATATATTCAAATGTTTTAAGTTATAAAATATATAACGCAACGATATCATACATGTCTCGATTAGAAATAACACATACAAATGGTAAAATCACCCCTATTCAAAAGGAGTTAGTAAAAAATCTTAAAATTAAAAAAAATTGTGTAATATTTTTCTAATAAGAGACTCAAGATAAATTATCGTTATAATCCTAAAACTCTTTTTGTATCGAAATTCACCCCTCTGAAGGGGATGAAATCATCCGTAAAATTCGAAAAATTTAGAGAATGTTTTTGAAAATCATATCTGGAACATATAATTTTTACCCAAAAATACAATGAAAAATGATTTTATAGTTAGCGGTATTTTCTATTTTTTAATTTTGGTGTGGTCTTCTCAACCCCTAAATGAAGGTAATTTTTGAAATTGAAAAAAAAGGAAAGCAATGCTCATTTTGGTTTTCAATTACGAGCAATTTGATACCTGTAACATATTTTTTCCCCAGGTAACTAGGGAGGTACAAAAAATAGACTAACTTTGGCGTCACTCTTTCTTTTGATTGAAAGAAATGTTTTATTGTTGCAGTAAACATTTTTCTTCAATTATTAAGGATTTCCTTTATTTTGAAGTTTTTTTAGTCAAAAAAAAAAAAAAAAAAAATGGTGTTGAAACACATTTCGGATTAATTATCGTTTAAGAGAGAATTTAGGAATACCGATGGAAGATTCATTCACTTAAAATATGCAATTGACACTCTTCTCAACATTCAATGTAATATTTTTCATTACATTTTTTGTTGTTGTTGTTAGAAAAGAATCGGATTTTCTACAATTAAATTAATACTTATGCATATACAATAAGTAAATGGTATCTTTTCAGCACATAAAATCTTGTGCAGTTTATTGATTATTCAAATATGATCATGGCTGACCACACTTGGTTTATATTACTGAATAATTAAGAAGATCTTTTATTTCTACAAGTAACAGGGCGTAAAATGTTTTATATTCTGGAATAAATCTCTTCTGTATGTCAATGGTTGGGAAATTCAAGTTCTCTTCAGTAGAAAATTAATATTCAAGGGCTTAAAATTCAAAGGTTTTATAAGAAATTTATCCTTTTGGTTAAAATTTTGTAATTTTTAAAATTTAAATTGGAACTGCTTTGCTAAAAATGCACTTTTTTGAATGCCGGCTCATCATTCTAGTTAAAAATTATTCTTTTAGTTAAAAAATGTAACTATCTGTCTTGTTTATCGTAAATTTGTTTGTTTATTAAAAACTAATTTTTTTACTGAAAATGTAACTTTTCCATTTTCGGTTGAAAATTAATATTTTCTGCTTAAAAATCCTACTAATTATTCGAAAATGCGTGCATCTTGTTGAAAATTCAGTTTTTTAGTAAAAAATAAATATTACTGATTCAAAATTTATCTTTTTGGTTGAGAATTAATCTTTCTAGGTGAAAAATTGAACAATTTAGAAAAAAATCCAGCCAATTTGTTGAAAATTTAACTCTATGACTAAAAAATTAAATATTTTTTAAATTTCTTTTCTCTTGTAGTTTTTTAGTCATTTGTCAATTTGAACAAAAGATTCGTCCTTTGGAATTGAATTTTTTTTTATCAAATATCCAACTGTTTTCTAACAAATTTATCGATTTGGATGAAAATTCAGTTGTTTTTGGTTGAATTCCAATCTATTTTGTTTAAAAATTCGACCACTTGGTTGAAAATTCACCTATTTTCTTGTAAAAATCACTGCTTACTCCAAATTAATGATTGATGTTCAATGTAATTAAAAATATGTCGTTTTTTTCGTGAAAAAAGAATCCGATTTTCTACAATCAAATTAAAACGTATACACATACAATAAGTAACTGGTATCATTTATTGATCAAATCTTGTGCACTTAATTTATTCTGTAACTATAGGGATTTTTTCAAATATCAGCATGGATGACCGAACCTAGTTTATAATACTAAGATGCAAAGATTTGGAAAAATCAAACCATTCTTCGACCGATAATGCAATAATGAATCGTTAGAAAAAAAATTAAAACTTCGACAACGTTTCACCATCACTGCGTACATTTTTCAGAGTATGTAAATAATAATTATAATAAGCTAATACATAACAAAAATAAGTATAAATAGTTTTGAAAAGTTATTGTTTATGAGTAAAAAATATTTTAAAAATAATACCTTAGTTTAAAACGATTATACGTCATTAAAGTTTACAAAAAAGTAATACTCCAAAGAATTATTGAGGATGAGTAAAAACTGAAAGTCTCATAAAATTAAAGAGGCCTTTTTCAGCGTAAAAACTACATTATTAACGATTATGAAACCGTTCTGAGTGTTTTGGAAACAACGACGAACATATGACTAGGATGAGGATTACTGATGAGGAAGCGCGAACTTAAATGAAATTTAAATTTAAAAATTTAAAGAAACATTTTTTTGTAACTAAAATAAGATGACATTAACTAATTATGCTTTGGTAAATTTTATTGTTATTTAATATTTCATTTTGTAAATTAACAGAAATATTTCGAAATTTGTTTATGAATATAGATTCAATATTACGTCTGTGATAAGTAATTTTTTCAGTAGCTAATATTTTAATATTGCTGAATTCGAAATTGAAATAGTCGTTATAGTCATAATAGTCATAATCGTTAATAATGTAGTTCTTACGCTGAAAAAGCCTCTTCAATTTTATGAGGCTTTCTCTTTTTACTCATCCTCAATAATTGTTTGGAGTCTTACATTTTTTAAAACTTTAATAACGTATAAATTATTTTTAATTATGACACAACAAAAATTGACACGTATTGACTCCAAAATTGGAATGATTGTTGTTTCGCTTACAAATCGTTTTAAACTAAGGTATTATTTTTAAAATATTTTTTACTCATAAATAATAGCTTTTTTTTAACTATTTATATTTATTTTTATTATTATTTATTATTTATTATATTATTTTTTATTATATTTTATTATTTATTATTATTTATTATTTTATTATATTATTTTTATTATTATTTATTTTACCGTGACCGTAAGACAGAAGAAATAATTTTTCTACCGTTTTGTAGAAAATTGGTCCATTTGGTTGATATTTTGTACTGTTTTTTATTAATATTTGGACTGCTTTCCTGAAAATTCACTTTTTTGGTTGCATATTCATCGTTTTAGTTAAAAATTATTCTCTTAGTTTAAAAAATTAATTATTTTCTTCTTTACTGTAAAATTGTTTACTTACTGAAAATTATTTTTTCATGGAAAATTTAACTTTCATATGTTTTGTTGAAATTTATATTTTGTTGCTTGAAAATGCAACTGTTTTAAAATTTGTGCATCTTGTTGAAAATTCATTTTCTTTAGTAGAAAATTAATATTTTCAATTGAAAATTCATCTTTCGGTTTGACAATTCATCTTTGTAGGTTCAAAATTCAACTATTGTTTTAAATAGTCAAATAATTTGTTAAAAATTTAACATTTTGGTTAAAAAATCATATTAATAATTTATTCAATTTCTTTATTTTCTTAGTTTTTTAGTTTTTACAGTAATTTGTCTATTTGAACAAAAAATTCATTCTTTTGGAATGAAAATCCTTTTTTTTTATCAAATATTTAACTGTTTTATGATAAAATTAATAATTTGGATCAAAATTCAGTTGTTTTTGGTCAACGCCAAATTTTTTTCGTATCAAAATTTGACCACTCGATTTAAAATTTATCTTTGGAGTTATGTTTCCTTAAAAACGTCACAGGTTAGTCTATGTTAACTTTTTAACATATTTTTTAAAAATCATCCGACGTTTTTGTTTAAAATCTATTTTTTTAATTAAAAACTTACCTTTTATGTTGAAATAAATCAATTTCAAAATCTTAACATAAAATTGTTTTATTTCGTGTATGAAAAATGCTACGTTAAAAAGCTTCCAAGATAAAAATGCCCGTCTTTGTATGTTAATGATCTGGGAAAATGAAAAACTGGTCAGAAGAAAATCAGAGAAAAGTAAGGAAGTTTCAGAACTGAAGTTTGGTGCTCACCCTGATGATAAATATTTGTCAACTATCAAAATCTTATGGATTATCTTCAATCTGCTTGAAAAGAATTCCATTGATTTGTTTTTATTGTTCAGGTGGAAGATTTTGGATAACATCAGTGAATTATAAATTAAGGTCAAAAAAGGAAGAGAATTGGATGCTTTAATCAAGAAAGAATTTTCTCGTTTTCTTAGTTGCGACTAAGGTTCTCAGAATCTCAGTTTCGTCGGGAAATTAAATTGCAGAGGTATTGCAATAGAATTGTTTTCTAGTGAAGCTTGCACCTTCACGTCTCAGAGCCGATGCACAATTATCCAGCTAAGAGTTTTCACATGGCGAATCGAGAAATTCAATATGCAATTAAAGTCACATTGGCGAGCAATTAAAACCATCCATTCAATAATAAGGTCTTTTTACTTCAAATGTTGCAAATTTATCCATGCAAATGTTTTCATATATAGCATTCCAATAGGAAATGTACCTGCGATCGGTACCTGCGATTCATGTATTTTGATGGAAATTATTTTTTTTTAGTATAAAATTATTCTCGTTCAATTGGAAATTAATATTATTGCCAAGGATACAAATATTTACATACAAATTTATCTTTTTCACGATTCATTTTTTGGTCATAAACATATTTTTCTTAGTTTAAAATTGATCTTTCTTGTTGAAATTTCGACTTTTTGGTGAAATTTTAACATACTTTTTTGAACATTTATTTATTCAGTCGACGATTTAACTGGTTTCCAAAAATATTGTTTTTGATTCAAATGTGATATTTTTAACTGAAAATTACACTATTTTAGTTTCCGTCAAAAAATTATTTTTCATTTAAATTACAGTTCAACTATACTGTTTGAAATTCATGTATTTTCTTCAAAATACGTTTGTGGTAGAAAATCAATCATCTGTCGGGTTGAAAAATCAGCTATTTGGTTTAAAATTGAACTATTTTGTTAGAAATTTAATTAGTTTGTCGAAAGTTCAACGTTTTTACTAAAAATTTACACTTTTTGACAAAAAGTGTATCCTTTAGGTTAAAAAATTCATCTTTCCAGGTTAAAAATGAAATTTATTGTTAAAAATTCGACTTTTCTATTGGAAAATGCTGAAAATTCAACTATTTAGTTAACAATTTAACTGTTTTGTTACATTTTATTTGTTACAAATGCAAACATTTTATTAACTTCATCTATTTCGGTAGAAAATTTTAATAATGTGTATAATTTTTTTAATTTTTTCTTCTAATTAAACTACTTTGATGAAATCATCCTTTTGGTCAGAAATTTAATTTTTTATTTGAAAATTGGACTATTTTGTATAAAAATCGCCCGCTTTATTTATAAATTTATCTATTTGGTTAAAAAGGAAATTGTTTTGGTTGGATATTAGTCTTTTTGTGTAGAAATTCTACCATTTTATTGAAAACGCATCTTTATAGTTTCAGAACTTAACTATTTTGTGAAAAAAATTAATTATTTTGTTGAAAATTCAACCATTTTATCACAAATGTGTTCTTTCTATTGAAAATTCATCTGTTAAGGTAGAAAAGGAAGCTTTGCCTTTCTATTTGAAAATTCAACTGTTTTCCATCAACTGAACATTCGACCATTCGATTGAAAATTTACCATTGTGAATTAAAAATTGAACTATTTTTACACAATTTAATTATTCCAATAAAAATAAGACTATTTTATTGAATTTATCTTTTTCTGCACGAATTTCACTATTTTGTGAAAAATTCGTTCTTTTTTATTAAAAATTCATTTTCTGTGGTCCAAAACTATTTTTTGTTGATTGTGTTTTGTTTGTTAAAAGTTAATAACAATTACTTCTATCAAACTGTATTAAGTTCTGTTCAAGGATTAAAACGCATGCAAAATAAATAAGTCCCGTGT
>NC_046660.1:45674169-45677050 GCF_010883055.1 Belonocnema kinseyi
CAGTTAAATACCAGTTAAATCTTGAACCAATTAATTTAATTTTTAACTATAAAAGCTCAATTTTTAATTAAAATTATGTATTTTTAACAAAAAATGGATGAGTTTAATTTTCAGTTAAAAAAAATTAATTCTCAAACAACATGAAAATAACAAATTTTTAACCAAATCGTTAGATTATGATACAAAGAGATGAGTTTTCAACTAAAATGATAAATGAATGAACAAATAAACGAAAAAGAAAAAATGTATAAAACGATTAATATTTAAAAAAAATTAATGTTAAGCAAAATATTTGAAAATTGAACCAAATCGTTAAACTTCCAACGAAACTGATGGTTTATTTATTAAGTAAATTATTTTCTACTAAAAAAGAAAAGTTTTTAAGAAAATAGTTGAACTTCTAACTAAAAAGGGTAAATTTTTATTTCAATTTTTTAATTTTATACTCAAAAATATAGATTTTTCACAAAAAAGGGAATATTCTCGCAGTTAAAAAAAATAATTAACTTCCTTATCTATTCTCAATTATTATTATTATTATTATTAAATAATAATAAAAAATTGGGCATTTTTTTAACACAATCTTCAAGGAAAATTATTCTGCTTTGTAAATGAAGGGTTTTCTCACCAGGCAAAGTCCGAAGTAGCACGTTCACTTCGGACTCTGCCTAGTCAAATCGCGAAGTGCCGGACAGGCTCAAGCAAAGTCCGTAGTAAAAAAAAAACCTTTGGGGTTTACTTTTCCCGCTGCACAGTGGGCTAGCTCCAGAATTCAAAATTCAAAATAGTCTTTAGATGGCAATTTTGAACAGATTTGAAAGCTTTTTTTTAGAAATGATCAGTATTTAATTTTTAAGGTAACTTATTGAGTATATTGATCAATTTTTGTTTCAATATATTTATTCAACGCAAAATTAAAAAAAACTCAATATGTACCTTATTTAACGTAAATAGAGTTAGAAAACATAAATAATTCATTTTTAGTATTTTTATTGTCCCAAAGTGTGAACAGTTTTCGAATTTAAACCTTTTCAGTAAAAGCCGATTATTTAATACGAATTTATAGATATATATTCCATATAAGGAACCAGTCTATTATTTGTAATAAATAGATTATTAATAACAACAGTGGTTCATTGTTGATTTATTTGATGAAAAAAGATTGTGTATATGTGTAAAATACTTTCTATTGTCAAAGATAAACTGTTAAATTTTATAGATAAACAAAACTACAATATTTATTGTAAAAACCAAATCTCCAGTATGAAAGGACCAGTAATTGATGTTTTGTTTTTAAAATTTGTTATAAACTTTCAATATAATACTTTATTGAGATCGAAAATTACTGTTCAGACAATGCTACTAGGACTTAGTATGGCAAATAAAAAATCTGTCTTTAATTAAAATAGATGAACTGAATATCTGGTTTGAAAATGGTTTAACAATTTCCTTTTAATTTGGTCTTGGTTTCTTAACTGATGGAAAAATATTTCAAAAGTTCCCAGAAAGCCCGAACATTTTCCAGAACGTTAGCTTGCTTAAGTTAATATTTTCATTTACTTTTCCTCCCGGTAATGAAAAAGACTTTCTTCAAGAAAGTCGAAAGTTGGCATTCCAGAATAAATTATAGCAGAGACTCGGAGACTTTTTAATGAAAATCCCAACTACAAAGTGTAACTTTACGAGCTAGAAGCTTTTTTTTATTTCAGGAAATTCAGTGCATTCTGATTATTTATGTAGACAGCACCTACAAAACAGATACAGGTGTGCTGTCATGTACATCAAGGATTCAGATAAATTTTCTGCAGATACATTCACAGTGCCATATTTTTTAGTACGCATATCAATAACCATTTTATCTGCATACTCGTATGGTCCATGCATATACACGTAGGTCCACTTTGCATTCTAAAAGAGAGCTTCGAAGTTCGAACAGATTAAATCCTAGCTTCATATCGAAATTCAATATGGCGGCCACATTTGAATAAAAAAATAAAAGAAAGAACGTATAGTATGGACTCATCGAAACTTTCTTTCACATGCAAAGCTTTTGAACTTTTAAAAGACAAAGCTATTTAAAAATCCGGCCATAAACTATGCCAAAAATTATTTTTTGGTTCAACCATGGAATATGATGGGCTAAATATTTCGTTGAACCAATTAAATATTTTTTGAATCAACGAACAATTATAATTATAATTAAAAATCAAATTTAGAACAAAATTTCTAAACTTTAACTAAATGGTTAAATGTCCACCCTACAAATATTTATTTTCCAACAAAAGGTAGCCAAACAAAAAAAAAAACGATTTTTTAGAAGACAGTTAAATTTCTAGATATAAAAGTCAAATTTTCAACGAAAAAGTTCATTCTCCACTAAAAATGAAATATTAGTTTTAATTTTCGAACACAAAATATGATTTTAAAAATAGAATGGCATATTTAATTAAAAAATTAATTTTCAAACTAAAAAGATGAATTTTCACCAAAGAAGATAGGAGCAAAAAAAATTTTGAATTTTTTGACAAACAACTAAATTTTTAACGAAATAGTAAAAATTTAACTAGATTATTATGTTTTCAACGCACAAAGATGCATTTTTAACCAAGTTATAGCTTTTTTAAATTAACGTGTTTTGAAGAAAACAGGCGAATTTGGAAATAGAAAATATGAATCTTCGACCAAAGAAGATAAATTTAACCAGAATAATTGAGTTTCTAAGAAAATAATTGAATCTTTATAGAAGTAGATGAGTTCGTCACGAAGAATTTATTTTCAATCTGTTTAAACTATACTGAAGGATATTTTTATTTTAGAAATTGAAAGTACATTATTTAGCCTTTGGGCTCTTTCCTTTTTTTTGTCAACTTTCTCAAATCCA
>NC_046660.1:45677150-45678928 GCF_010883055.1 Belonocnema kinseyi
AACTAATTAGTTAGAAATTGATCCTTATTAATTAAACTATTAAATATTTTCTGACAGTTCTTCTTTGGTTCAAAGTTAAACTTGTTGATGAATTATTCATCTTTTTGGTTAAAAATTTAACTATATCGTTGAATTTAAAACTCTGCATAGAAATTATTTTTTCAAATATTCATAATTTTAGTTAGAAATGGTTCTCTTTAGTTCCAAATTTAACTAATTATTTAAAAATTCGTTTCTTTTTTGGTTAAGAATTAATTTTTTTATAAAAATTAAACTATTTAATTTAAAATTAAATTATTTAGTTAAAGATCCACGTATTTTACTGAAAATTTATTTATCTTCCTCATTAACAATTTTATCGTTTTTTTAAATCTATTGGTTTGTTAAGAAATTATCTAATTTGTTTAAGAATTTAAACATTGTGTGGAAAAGTCATATTTTTCATCGAATGCAATCAATTTTCGTTTCACGGTATAATCTTTTTTGTTTTTAAAATCTACTGCTTGGTTTAGAGTTTATATGTTTTATAAAATATTCATTTTTTGTCTGTAGAAAATTCAACTACTTGTTTCAAAGCTAAATTACTTTCTAAAACATCAATTTTGTTAAGACTCGCCTCTTTGATTTGAAACTTTGACATTTTTTAAAACTTTGTTTATTTTTTTGTTAAAAATTAATGTGTTGTCTCAAAATGTAACTATTTCGTATTTGGTTAGAAAAATATCCTTTAAAAGTTGAACATTCAACTGTTTGGTTGAAAATCCATTTGTTTTGTTAAAATATAATCTTTTCTTAGTAAATTAATCTTATTCATTGAAAATTCACTTTTTTCTGGTGTAGAATAAAACAAAAAAGAAGAATTTTCAACAAAAGAAGCTTACACCTGTAGTGATCTATAATACTGGAAATTATTTCTTGTACCTTTTAAAAGTGTTTCTTTAGATTGATTTAGTTCATGTATTCGTCAGTGCTTAGTAATTTATTGTTTAAAAAAATATAGAAAATATATCTAAAATATTTATTTGACCTGCGTAGTGTAATGGTATTAGAAAAAGATCGGTTTGACCTGCAATCTACATAGGCTAAACGACGACCGATAATCTGTGAAACCTGGATTCGAATCCCAACGAAAGTCGAGATGATTTTTTTCTAATTTAAACATTTTAAACATTCGGTTTTAAGACTATGCAGGTCAAACATCGTTATTCTATAGTCAACAAAAAAAATCAGACTACACTAGTGAACAAAAAAAAAAACATAAAACCGAAATTCAGTAAATTATTATGATTCCATTAGATTGTTAATATTCACTTTTTGCGCAAATTTGTAATGTAAATACTTCTCAAAATCAAAAGTGGATTATGTCAAAATCATGACAGGAATTTAATTGAAAATTTCCCAATAACGTTCACAAGGTACAAAATGTTCGACATTTCATCAACTCTTGATTCGAATCGAAACATTTAAAATATCGTTTCTGTAATTTCCCTTGCGGAAATAACATAATACCTGAGTTCCCATTCAACAACAATATCGGTTTTTCGAATGAAGTACGAACGTTATTTACGTTAATTATATTTTCATCACGAATTTTCTTATCAAGGAAAACTATATCTTGTAAAAAGCAGAAATATACGAGGGTGGATTGATAAGTTTCCGGCCTGACCAAGAGAAATAACGTTTTTAAGAATTTTTTTTTTATTTCTCAACATAATCTCCTCTAAGGCTGATACATTTCTCATAGCGGTGTTCTAGTCTAGTAATGCCATCTCTATAGA
>NC_046660.1:45679028-45681733 GCF_010883055.1 Belonocnema kinseyi
TACAAGCTATCTAAGGATGGTACTATAGAACGCCACCTCAAGGTAGGCCTAGTGGCTCCATCTCTTGGTCAGGCCGGAAACTTATCAATCCACCCTCGTATACCCAGTAAATTCTAGATAATGGATTTGATTCTAAATTTTGGTTTGGAATTGTTTTCCTACATTCTCAAAATAATCAATAATTAATTATGGACTTATTGCTGAGAAAAAGACAGTTCATTATTTATATCTCAATATAGGAAAATTTGAATTTTTTTCTCACTATAAAATGTTCTAAATCATTCTTTGTTGGTCTTAAAAAAGCTTCAAATCTTCAATAAGTGGTGGACGGAACTAGGTAAATTTATAGGAACTTTCAATTTTTCAACAAAAAAATCATTATTTCGTTAAATTTTTTTTTAAATTAAGAATTCATCTTTTTTGGTAGAAATTTCCGTTCTTAGGTTGTAAATTCAACTATTTTTAGTTAAAAAATAAATATCTTAAGTTAGAAATTTTATTGCTTGGCTGCATATTGAATTATTTTGTTGTAAATTTGACAATATTGTTAGAAACTCATTCTTCTTTCTTGAAAATTCGTCTCTTCGGGCTGAATATTTCACTGTTTTCAAATTTCCCCTAAGGTTTAGCCTGGCAATAGTGGGGATATCAAAGAGGAGTCTAGAATCTAGATTAATTGCGAATCGGCGCACAAAAGGGTGAAGCGATTACAGAGGGAAGGTATAGGCAGTGCGTAAGAGAGACAGAGACTTTCGTTAGAAAGAGTAAGAGACTACCGTTCGGCCATTTTTTTAAATTCACTTCCGTCCCAGAAAAGTTGCACTTGATAACCATTGTTAAAAGTAATGTTTAATGACAAAATCCTTATACCTTTAACATTTTACGGTTTCAAATAGAACTTTTACCTTATTCATGTTTCTGTGTTAAAAATTAAAAAATGTTATTTTTATTTTCACCCATCACTAAAAAACCTCACTTTTTTAAAAATTCGAATTTTACGTTGAAAATTCACCCCTTTCAGGAAAAGATGCTACTAACTGGTTGTAAATTAATCATCTTTGGTTGCACATTTAACTGTCTCTTTATTTTAAAATTCAACTACTTAGCAAAAAGTTGAAATCCCTTGTTGAAAATGTTTTTTTTTAAATGTATTTACTTTCTTGAAACTTCATTATTGTTTCGATTGAAAAGTTTTTCTTTATTTAATAAAAATGTTGTCTATTAAAAATTAATTTCTCAAATGAAAATTTAACTATTATATTTTTAGTCGATATTTAATTTTTTTAGTAAAAAATTTTGATAACTCAGTTCATCATTTGCGCTTTTTGGTGAATTTAAATTATTTTTTATTAAATTTAAATCAAATTTTGTTCTGAAAAAAATATTCTCAATCTCTCCGCTGGAAATGGAAACGCAGAACTTCCGATTTCCGGTCGAGTGATTTTCCCTTGAGCTAATATAGAGATCCGAAGAAGAATCCTTTTTTAGAAATAAACCAATTATCTTGCAGATGTTGAAAGTCAAATTTTTCAAAGAATCCGCATTATTATCAGAGAATAACAGATATTCTTAACGCCTTGCAGACAAGATATAAATATGAATTACTTTTTTCGCTGGGAGTAAAGAAGATATATTTTTTTAAATTATTAAAAAAAATTAATTTATTTCTGTATCTAGCCTGAAAAGACGTTTTTTCGATGTCTCTAATAGCTTAAGGGACAAGCACCCGACCGGAAATTCTGTGGTTCGATTCACAGCGAAAAAGATCGGTTACAAATTTTATTGTTTCGTTTAAAATTTTACAATTTTCTTCAAATAATGATTAGTTATGATTGAAAATTCAATTGTTATGTTAAAACTTCGCCTTAAAATATTTAAAAAAATTATGGAATTCAAATTACATAAATAAATAAAATAAATACTAAAATAATCAATAAATGCAAAAGAAGGACGCTCAATAAATAAAAATTAATCTTACTAGTATAAGAAATTACGTCGGAATTCAGTTTGTAGGCGTTATGAAGAAATTTATCTCATCTCTCCGTAGCTTAGTGGGTAAGACCATCAAACTGGCAATATGCAAATCTGGGTTCAGATTCCAGAAGAGTTTGAGAATAATTTTTTCATACTTCAGAAATCAAAATAAAAACGAAAAAAATAATGATTTTAAACCAGTAGACAAAAACACAATTAACATCAAAATATTTAATGGCAGTAAAAATTTTCTTACCATTTAGAAATAAAAATCAATATTTAAAAACATTTATTCTATACTAGTAGCCGAAAAAAGAACAATTAAGATAAAATTATTTACATAAAAACTATTTTTGTATAAAATTCAACTATTCAAATTTTTTAAATAAAAACTTAGCACATGGTTTGGGTGGTTATAATCCAACTACTTGGTTCGATGTTGAATTTCTTTGTTTAAAAGTACATCTCTTTGTTGATGATTCATGATTTTAGTTTCAAATTAATCTCTTTAATTGAGAATTTAAATATTCTACTTACAAAAGTAGATCGAAAACCATATTTCCATCGCATCAACATGAATCTATTTTAATGAAAATTCGTTTTTTCTTTGGGTTAAAAAAATTTGTTAACTGAAAACTTAACAATAATTGTTGAAGACTCATCATCAGAGTAAAATTATTAACTATTTAGTGGAAAGTTGATCAGTTTAGGTTCAAAAATTAACTATCTGC
>NC_046660.1:45681833-45685094 GCF_010883055.1 Belonocnema kinseyi
GTTTTAAATGCTCTAATTTTTTTAAGTTATTGTGTTTTGCTGAAATTCGACGTTTTCTAAAGAAAATTATGTTTTATTCCCAGGAAATCTTCCGAAAGTAGTAATTGGAAAAAGTTAAAGCTAAGAAAACACTTTTAGAATTTTTAGAATTTTTCCCCTACCCAGAAATTCAAAAAATTTCGAAAAATTTCTTATTTTGAAAACACGGCGGGTTATTTATAACCTAAGATTTTAAATAAAATACATAACAACTATAACTTGTTTAAGATAAATTGTGATATTGAAGAAAACTTTTACTTTACATCTTTACTGATCTATTTCTTTCAATACATCTTTTTTTCTTAGAAAAAATTATTGCACTTCGGTAATTCGGACCTGCTCTATTCATCAGTGCAAAAAAATAATTACTTAAATTTTTTGTATGCGAAATTGTAGATAGACTTGGTATTAATGCGAAAAACAAGCGGGAAAACTGACAAAAAACCCCTATCTACTAAGGTAGGTTTTCGGGACATTTTCTCGGCACCAGTTAAGGCTGCTTTCAGGTTGAAAAAACACTATCTACATTTCACACTGCAATTATTAATTACACATTAGATAAATATTATGTATAATTTTTTAATTGATTTATTATCTACCATTTCGTACTAATGTTCTGAATAATTCTTTAAATTATCACTCTAATAATTGAAATAAAATTATTAAAAATGAAAAACTGCAAAAAAAATTGTCTTCTTCTGGAAAGTTGAACCGAACTTAGCGAGAATCGAGAACAAGAACTTCTCTATGTTCATACGTTTTATTGTAATTATAGGCTTTCTATAACAGTACATCCCCAGGTTTCTCAAAAATCTGTGTAGATAGGCTAATTAGGACCTAATTATTTCCAAAGATTAGAATTTCTAATTACCTATTGCACAGAATAATTATTTTTTTCAATACGAATATGAAAAAATCGTTTTCAATAAAACAACTAGATAAAGCCTGTCTTTAAAAGTACGTATCTTTGATCGCTTGTCTGTTCGCGAAGTATATTGTTCATTATGGTCTTAAATGTCACGAATTATGAATTCTAAAACAATTTTATCTGTCTTGCGATTCAACGATTCGAGACAGCAATAAGAGGAAGGTTTGTAATACTCTGGGACGTGATAAGAAGGTAATAATAGTGATAACAATGCCGCGAAGGGAGAATCATATCTGACAGAAGGATCTTCCTTGTTCTCCGTTCACATTCGACTTTCACGACTCTTGAAATTACGAGCTAGGTATACATACTTCATTCAGAAATGGGGTTCATTCTATCTTCTTGTAATGAAGGTATTAAAGTTATTTTATATTTATTTTTATAAAAAGAATTTGAAACCATTTCTATGAAAGATGAGGTTTATTTGAGTCAGATAATTCTTTCTTTTACTGATTGTAACTCTGAACAACATTTATTAAAGTAGGAGACATTCATTTAGTGCAAAAGTGATTGTATGATTATTCTAATCAAATATTTATTGCAATTTAAGAAAATTTGTTGTAGTTCCGAATAGCGGTCACCTCTGATTTTTGTATACTATGTGTATTCGTGTATTTTGTCGCGCTGATTACAAAAATCATAGTGGAAAAACCGTAACAAACTGTTTATACCCCCACCCCCTCTTACTATACGTAATTTTTAGTTTGCAGAAATTTTTATTAATTATTATTAGCAGAATCAGGCTGGGTGTCCGAGAACTTCATTTTAAAAATTCCCTGATTTTTCCATGACTCATTTTTTCTTGAATCATTAATATTAAAATACCAGAATTTTAATCTTTTAATATTTTTAAGAATACAATTTTTCATAAAAGGAATAAAACAGTGAATCAGATGAAAATAAAAATTTTTCAAATTTAATAATATACTTTTAAGAAAAATTTTAACCAAAAAGACAAATTTTTAACAAATAAAGATCTTTCATTAAAAAAAGAAATACAAGTTTATCTAAATTGTTGAACCTTTAAGCAAAGACTAATTTTTTTAAATTGAATTTTCAAACAAAACAATTTGAATTTTCAAAAAATATATTATTTTTCTATGAGCCTGATGCATTTTTACCTAACAAAAATGAAATGTAAATAAAGATTATTATTTTTTTTACAAAAAAGGAGAGCTTTTAACTAAAAAAAGTCAATTTAGAAAAAAATGGAAAAGTTATATTTTTGGTTAAGAAAATAATTTTAGAATAAAGGAAGGCTTTTCTGCTGAAAAGTTAAATTTTCAAACATACATAAGCTTTCACTTCAAACAATTAATTTTAAACGAAGTAGTTTTAGTTGGATACAAATAGTTTAACTTTTAATTTAAAATATTCATTCTCAACAAAATAATTGAACCAAAGAAATAAATTTTAAACTAAAAATATGAATCTTAAAAAAAAGTTATTTCTTAACAATGGAATAACAAAATATTTAAAAAAAAATGGTTGAATACCCAACAAATAAGAATAATTTATAAGAAAAAAGTTGCATTCAAATTTTTTTTTAATTTACTAAAAAGATGAATTTTTAAATCAAGAAGGTACATTTTTTAAAATTAGAAGAATTTTCTTTGAAAGAGATTTCAGTTGCCTTTTCACGTTCAAAATACGAAATTTTAAACAAAAAATAAGTTTGGATGAAAGAAATGGAATTTTCAATTCCGGAAAGACGAACTTTTAACCAAAAAGATTGACTTTTTAACAAAATTGTTGATTTCTATGCCAAATATTTAAATTTTTATCCAAAAAGATGAAATTTCTCTTCAAACAAATGATTTTTTATTAAATTTTTTTTTTGTATTGATTACTAGAATGCATTCTTAACAATGTACTTGAATTCTCTGCCAATTAGTTACATTTTTATCCCCAACAAATGAAATTTATAGTTAAAAAGATGAAATTTTAATAAAAACCACATATTTTTAAGTTTAACATTTGTCCAGAAAAGATTTCAGTTAATTTTTACTATTAAAATAGAAATTTCAAACGATAAGTGAAATTTTTGACGAAATAAATAGATTTTTTAATAAAAAACAGAATTTCTTACTAAAAACTATGACTTTTCAATAAAATTGTTGAATTTCAAACGAAACAGTTATAATTTATCCCAGAAAGATGAATTTTCTTTTGAAACTGATGAATTTTCAATGAAAAAGGGGGAGGGTCGGTAAGGCCGGTTTTTGGCCTAATTTATTTTTGGACCCAAAAATCTGAAAAAATCATGGTAGTATCTTATAAGTATCCCGAGTCGA
>NC_046660.1:45685194-45698968 GCF_010883055.1 Belonocnema kinseyi
ATCGAGAGAAAACGGTAAAAAAATCCAAAAAAAATACGTTATAGGTTTTTGGAGTCGCTAATTACGAATCTGGCATCCGTTGAACTCTATCGCTTCAGGTTCTAGGTAATTTGAAGGTCATTTGAAGGTTAAATCGAGAAAAAACGGTAAAAAAATTTTTAAAAAAATATGTTATAGGTTTTTGGGGTCGCTGATTACGAACCTGGTGTCCGCTGACCTTTATCGCGTCAGGTTCAAGGTCAAATGACCTTGAACCTGAAGCGATAGAGTTCAACGGATGCCAGATTCGTAATTAGCGACTCGAAACACCTATTACGTATTTTTTTGGATTTTTTTACCGTTTTCTCTCGATTTGACCTTTCAATGACCTTGAACCTGACGCGATAAAAGTCAAAGGACGCCAGATTTGTATTCGGCGACCCCGAAAACCATAGTAAACCCGAGCTAACCTCAGAATACATGTTTAAGAGTGTCAAATCTCTCGAAAATACAGTTGGTGGGTAGTGGTGTTTCCTATATTTGTAGGGGTGGCTGGGGGGTGGAGGGTAGTCCATTTAGCGTGCAATCGACTCGGGATACTTATAAGATACTACCATGATTTTTTCAGATTTTTTGGTCCAAAAATAAATTAGTCCAAATACCGGCCTTACCGACCCTCCCCCTTTTTTTCATTCAAAATAAATTTCAGATCTCTTTTCAGCACCAAATATTACAGTTAAACAAAACGTAAATTTTTTAAGAAATAGTTAAATTTTCAACAAGACAGCTGAATTTTCAAGAAGTGTGAATTGACAACATTATTGTTGAATTTTAAACCAAAAACTCGCATTTTTATCCAAGAAAGATGGAATATTTTACTAAAAAAATTAGATGTTAATTAAAAAAGACAACCTTTCAGAAAAAATAGTTTTTACAAAAAAATTTAAGTTGAATTATCAGCAAAATAATATGAATTTTAAACAAAAGGTTGATGCTCCCAAAAGAGCTAAATGTTTAACCCGGAAAGACGACATTGTGTTAGTGTTTTTTATCAATAATTAAAATTTTTATAAGAACGTCATTCTATTTAAATGAAAATGCATAATTTTTTCACAATGTTAGGTTGGCATTTAAATCGAAAAATGTTAATTTTAAACCAAAATCATAATAATTTGAACAAGGATTAGAATATTTAAACATTTTTCAATTATATTGGTTTTTATTTTTGATTTATTATTTATTTAGCAACAGCATATTATACATGATATGATTCCAAAGTAAGTACAGCTGCGATATTTGCTCAGGTCCGCGACCTATCGAAAGAGGTTGAAATTAAAATAAACTAACCTACTTGACTAACTTGAATCTACGGAGACATGAAAAAGGCTCTGACTTTCAATACGCCCGACAGGTATTTAGCAACAAGACACAATTCCGCATTGTTTGACGAATTAATGAAAGCGATCCAGAATGCACCAGAGACTGTAAAGTCTACCGATGACTCAAAGCAATCCGATCTTAGATCTGTATACATCGATCATTTCGCTAAAAGGTGGAATAAGTTCTCTTCCAGGCCCTGGTTGCAGATGGAGAAAAGCTGCCCCACCACGAATCCAAAACTAAGATCTCCTATGGAAAATCGAACCCGAGCTGGGCCTATGAGTACTGTTGCTCCATTGGATCTGTCTTGAGATAAGGTAGCACTTAAATCGAAGCAGTCTGCGCAAGCCTGTTCAGGTCTAAGTCTGTAAGATAGGCCTCAAATTTAGTTAAAATGATCTTCTCGTTGGACTACAAACTAACCACGTCTAGACCAGGTCATAAAATTTCCGTCCCACACAACGAGACCATGCGTTTAACCGGCAGCACCCAATTGAACTTGCCAGTTGCCGCACCAGAGTCTGGCATAGCCTGAAGGCGTTTTAAGCATATTCAAAGAAGCCTTTCTTCATCCATACCCAGCATTTTTTCTAACCAGTTGAGGGCAAACTTTAAAATGCTATGTGCCGTTGAGACTTGACCGAGTTCCAGTCTAAGTGCACACCCAGGAGTATGTGTAGGGAGTCCCAAAACTCTCTTGAAGAAGGTGGTGTGAATTATCTCCACCTTTTCACAATATCTTAACTCCCAAATTCCTATAGCATATAAGAGAATATTTGAGACGTCCTGCAACGTCGACCCTACCACAATCTTTGCAGTAGCCACCCTTTTGGTACAGGCCAGAGCGAAGGTGCCTGAGCTCCCGAATATCTTGCTTAGGTAATTATATTTCCTTACCATCTCCAGCTGGTTTCCATCCAACGCGAAATTCGAAATCAATGGCTTCCTACCCTTATGGAAGACCATGGTCATTGTCTTAGATGTATTGACCTCCAGATGGTTGATTTTACAGTATTCAGCTAGGGTATTTATTTTCCTCTGGAGGTCAATACGAGAGTCAGTAAGAAAGACGATGTCATCAGCGTAGGCCAGTAAAAGAACCTCAATTAGATGATCAATTGAGATCTCCCTCAGGCCTCGATTCAGCAAGAAGTCTTCCAGGTCACTAATTTTCAAAATAAAAAAGACTGGGCCAAACAACTCACCTTGGAAAACAGCACAATTAATGTCAACCGGGATTGTAAGGCCCTCCACCGTACGACAGCAAACCCTAGCCGCGTCGTACAGACTCTTAACAATTTGAATGAATTTGGTACTGACACCCAAAGTCAGTAATTTTCTCCACAGCAGATCATAATTTACTAAGGTGAAGGCTCTTTTAAAATCTACAAAGCATGCAAAATCTCTGCGCTCGGGGGTGGAGAGATGAATCTGGATTAAAGAACTCAAAACAAAGATGTGATTCATACACTCTCTGGCAGACCTAAATCCTGCCTGAAATACCGGCACACACTGTGACTCATTAATCCACTCCACTAATCTCTCCAGGAGGATCCGTGTAAATATCTTGGCTATACTGTTTACAAGCGTGATATCCGTACATTAGCCAGTATCCTCTTTATCACGCTTCTTGCAAATCATACGCGTGAGAATATCCCTTCAAGAAGAGGGTTACACCTTATTGTCTCAGATCCTCCTAAAAAAATGTTCTAGGTAATCCATACCTTACTCCGGAAGAATTCGATAAAATTCCGCCGGAACCCCGTCCTCACCAGGAGCATTCCTCGGTTTACATTTACTGATAGTCGCTTCGATTTTACGTCTAGTAATCGGATAACCTAACAGAGGGTGTGTATTCGCCGTTCAGGAAAGGCCAAGAGTAAGTTTAGGCGGATAAAAACCTTTGGAAAATTCCTGCTATGATTGCAACTTAATGTGATTGCCAACCGCCGACCTAGGCTTAAAAAAATTAACTGTCTTCTATAAATCCGCCAATCCTCTGGTGGCTTCAAGAGCATTCTGGAAAGCTTTCTCGCAGGCCACTTTCTTTAAATTCAAAAGAGCAATATAGGCCGCTTTTTCTGCATTAAATTTAAGAATGTCTTCTTGCGCGAACTCTGACATCTTACACAACTTCAGACTTTTTTTCACTCTCGCCTTACTATTAAAGCACGCCCAGTAATACCACGGCTTCTTGCCATTAAAGCTCGAACACGGTTAACAAATCATTCCCGCTCCCGAGGCCGCAGCTGTAATCGCTGAGATAAGCTCGTTCGCAGTGTCGAACGACTCGTATAAAGGCGATAAAGACAGCCTATCAAGGAAGAGCCCCTTCCTCGACCCCCTCCAAATGATTTTCCCGCCATGAGCCACACCCGTACCCCTTGACTTGATAACCCCCCTCACCAGTCCATCGTCGAAAGATGTCAGTTCTACGCAGAGTGGAAGGTGATCCTAACGCGTAGAAATTGGAACAATTTTAAAATATTTAATTATTCCTTTTGAAGGGAGAATGCAAGCCGCGAGATCGATGGTATTCCCACTCCCGGCGGACAGGCGAGTGAGGCTAGCTTGCCAATCACCACTTAATCTGCCATTAAGGAAAACAAGACCACGTGCTTCTAGGCATTCGACTAAAGCATATCCCCTTTCACAAACCACACGATTTAACGGGTAGTATGCTTTTCGCTCCCGAGTTACACAGGTAGGCACCGGCTAAGGGGAGAGAACGTCCCCTTCCACTACACGGGCTACAGATCTCTCCTCTTCTATTACGCCCTCTCAAGCAATGTGCAACCCTACTTTCAAATAAGAGTTTTGTCCATATAAATCTTTTCTTTTACTTTAGCTACTAGTTTTTAAGCATTGTTAAGATTTTACTTTTTAATTTTTAAATATTAATTATACTTTTAATTTTTGAGTCCGCCATAATAACGCGATATTACTTCAACAAAGGTCAATCTCGAAAGTTCTTTGGACTGATCACGAAGGAATAATAAGGAAACCCAACTGCCAGTGGGAAGCCATCTGAAACTGACAATAGAAATATTACCGTAAGTGATACGCACGTTACAGGAAGATCTTAGATTTGAGGGCGCAGGTGCGCAGTTGTCCTCTTCCTATACATGGAAAAGTGTTTGAGTGAGAAAGTTTGTCAAATTGACGTAAGTTAGAGGTTGTGTTCTTTTGTTGATCATCATACGAAAGATACACAAAATAAATATATAAATAGTATTTTCGGTACTTGTTTAAAAAATGTGTGAGCAGATTTTGAGAAGAAAACGTATAGGTACCTTTTAAATTTGTAATATGATAAATAGGCTAAAGATTCTCAAGGCTCAATGACAGCTAGGTAAAACAATAAAGTATATCAGACGTTTGTTGTACTTACAGTGAAGGCTTTAAAGAACGAAGTGTATTTGCCTTCTTCGGCGTGTAACTTCGTCCACAACCCGGAACTTGACACCTCATGGCTTAGAACACATTTCTGACACTTGCATCAAAACAAACAAACAGAACCTCTCAACTTACGTCAATTTGACAAACTTTCTCACTCGCACACTTTTCCATGTATAGGAAGAGGACAACTGCGCACCTGCGCACTCAAATCTAAGATCTTCCTGTAATTTGCGTATCACTTACGGTAATGTTTCTATTGCCCAGTGGGGGAACGGAGTTAGGTCTCCTTATTATTCCTTCGTGGGACTGATGCATTGTAATTTGTTTTAAAATAAATGAATGCTTGCGTTTCGATTCACAGTTCTGAAATTTATTAGGCAAATGAAAACAAATGAAATATTAATAAGAGTTTGTTGTTTTATTCTCGAAATAGTTAATAATTCTACATTTCTCTCAGTTGTAAAAATTAAAAAACTTTCAGTCTCATTATTCAAAGTTACAAAATTTTCACCGAATTTAGTTTTCAAACCCAAATCGCTAATTATCTGTTGCGTCTCCTTCAAATATTTAGGGAGGCTTGGAATTAATTAACGTCTAGCTCTATAAGCAGCTAACTCAATTCATTTTACATCATCCACTTGTAATTGTTTGTGATTTTCATTGACACCTGATTTAGAGCCCCAATTAGTGCGTCAAAATCCCCACTCAAAATTACAGGCAAAGAGGGACATACATCCTCCAACTGCACGAGAACAGAGTCTAAATTTTGGCAGCTTACATCTTTATCCAAACCAGATTTAAAATAAATAAGGCCCACTACAAATTGTAAGACGGAAGTCTTGCATTTGATAAAAATCCAGTCATAGGATATATCTATTGCCTCGAAATTATTTCATTTCCGATTTAAAAACACCACTACACCACTACTAGTCCTGTCAAATTTACTCACTCGTGTTGCGCTGGCCTTGAAAAATTCATGAAGAGAATCCTGGAGGGGGGGGGGGATATCTGAGTCCAACGGGAACATCGAAATGTCACATAGCTTTGAAAACCTGCTTAAGAGAGGTTCTTCCACCTCTTCGGAGCGTTGATTTTTCGCGAGTTTAAACAAAAATCATGATAATTTAAACAAGGATTAGAATATTTAAACAGTTTTTGATTATATTTGTTATTACTACAATTCGTAGATTATTGGTTTGCTCAGTAAAGTGAAATTCTGTTTTTTTTTTAAATTCAGAAATTTTTAACAATTTTGGATTATATTGGCATTTTACATAGGTAACTACTTTGTTTTTTAGTAAGAAATCATCAGATTCCGAAGAAGACTCATAATTTGTAAATATTTTAGGTCGAGTTGGTGTTTAAGGTAAACCTTTTCAAAAGTAAATCATTCTAATTTTAAAAAATTTGGATTCTTTCAACAATTACCGATTATGTCAGCGTTTTTCATAGGAAATTGGTATTATAAACAGAAAAATTATACTTCAAAGAAGATTCATAAATTTTAAACAATTTTAGGTTATGATGGCCTCTTACACGGAAAGTCAGTATTCTCAGAAAAAAATAGTTTTCAAAGAAAATTCATAATTTAAACAAATTTTAAGTTAAGTTAGCGTTTTATATAAATTGATATTATTTAACCTAAATCATTATAATTTGAACAAAATTAAGAATCTTTTAAGAATTTTGGATCATGTCAGACTTTTTTGTCGGAAATTGAAATTTCGAACAATTTCGGCATATGTTAGTTATTTTTATCGGAAATTAAAAATTTTAATAAAAGAAATAATTATATTTAAAAGATGATTCACAACCTTGCAAAAAAATTAGATTATGTTGTGCTTTTACATAGCGAATTGGCATTTGTAAACCAGAATCATTATAATTTGAGCAATAATCCTAAAGTTTTGAAAATTTTGGATTAAATTATTGTATTTCAATGAAATTTAATTATTGTTTGATGATTTGAAGTTACGCTTACTTTTTACATCGAAAAGTGATTTTTCTTAAACAAAAATGGTTCAAATCTAATTAAAGACTTAGAATACTTTCAAAATTTTTAATTATGATGATTTTAATTGGGATAAAAAGATAAACGAAAGCTTTCAAAATTCTGAATTATTAAACTAAGATTTTGAAATTTAGACAATTTCATTACGAAGGAGTTCAAATTGAAAATTAAATTAAATATTTCATAGTAAAATCTTATAAGATTAGAGAAATCAAAATTTTTATTAAATTAAAAAAATTATGATTAAACGTCAAGTTAATCAGATGAGCCTATCTAAAATCAAAAAATATATTAAACTTTATTTTCACCGTTTAAAATGAAAAAAATTTCAATTGTATATCTTTAATATGAAATTATTCTACAAAAAACATTGGAAATAATAAGGAATTTTCAATGGGTTTGATTATATGGTTAAATTTCGAAAAGAATAATGGACAATTTAAAAATTGTTAATTTATAAGGGATTAACTTTACTTCGAGTCATAGAAATTTTCAAGAATTTGAGTAGAAAAAAATTAAAATCGCAATACTTCGCGACAAAGCTTTTTGTTTTTTTTTAGATGAAATTTAGATTTCTTCAAGTTTCCAGTCCTGGAGTATATATTTTTTGATTTTTCAATATTTGCCATTCAAAGTTATTTTTTATTCCAAACTTTTTTATAAGAGTATTAAATTTAAGAATTCAGAACTTAAAATTTTTCTATTTTGACCGGTGCAAATAAGGGTGAATAAATTTTTTGCTTTTAGATAAATGTGTTTGATTAAGTTTTGCGTTAAATCGTAATATTTTAAATTTACTACACATTTTAAATTCTAGAAATTCAGAAGCTTTCAGTTTGAAATTTTTTATTGGGTTCTAAATTTCAAATTGTCACATTTCATTGCTACTAATTTAAATTGATTTAAATTAAAAAGTTTTCGCTTTTGAATTGCTCGATTTCGAATGCTTGTAATTAGAAAAAATACAATTTCCATTCCTTAATATTTTAAATTATCTATTGTTTTAAAATTCAAATTGGAAAATATTCAATTTTTAACAGCTGGAAATTATCCCATTTGTAAATTTTATTCTTAAATCATTCAAGTTTGAAATTAACCTAAAATTTTTGAATTTTGAACGCTTTGAATCTGAAATGAGAATATTGCAATTTCATCCGAAACAAAGGTCTGTATTAGAATTTTTAGTTTGAAGGTTTCGAATTTTAAAGAATGTGTTTTTTAATAAAAAATTATCCAATTTTAAGCGATTTTATTCAAAAATTATTAAACTTCAATTCCTTTTCAAACCGTTAGAAATATTGTCCTACTTATAACATTTTACCTGTTTAAAATATTTTGAATTAGAATGTTTGCAATTCAAAATCATTTCACACATTTTTCCTAAATTCCAAACGCTTTCAATTCTAAATTATAAAGAATAAAGAAGTTAAGATATTAATTTTAACCAGGTCGCAAAACAATGTTCTCGATTTTCTCTTATCTAATTTCAAGTAATGAATACAATGGTTCAAAAATGGTTTTATAACATTAATTTTATATTTCAAATAAAAGATTATGCGGAGCAGATAAAATAATAATCACCCGTTTGTTTTCTAGTTTTCTCACATGTACACTCTAGGGTGGTCCAAAAATGCACTGCAAAGTTTATTTTCCTCTAGAGGACAAAACATTTTTCTGTAAATAAATCGTAATTTTTTAATGTAATGTAATATTTTGCCAATGTTTGGAGTAGCAAATTTTTCTAACAACATTATGTAATTATTAAAACAATTAATTTTTGCTTATTTTCAAAATTTCTAAAAAATGAGCCAGAGATGTCCCCTTTCTTTCAAATTGGTATCCTATGCTACTTTTTGTTGGATAATTACATAATTTTGATACATTTCTTCTAATATTTAACAAACTTCTATTTTTTTAAACAGTTTTTATTTGCTCAAGCAGTTACCTTGAGATAACTAAATAAATGAAATAAACTAGAAGACTTGCAATTAATTACGATTTTAAAAGTATTTTGGAAAAAGTAATTATTTAAACAAATTATATTTGCTTAAACAATAAAAAAGTGATAAATTTACTCCTTCTATACACTATACAACCAGAAGCATAATTATATGTTTTCTATTTTATTTCATACTTTAGTTATTGAAAAAAAATTCTTGAGCAAATAAACATTGTTCAAACAAATAGAAACTGATTATTAATTGAAAGAAACAATAATACGTGAAAATATAGTTTTTTGATTTTTAGGTCACATTTGGGGCACTGCGGAGAGGGTGAGAATGAGTTGTAAATAAAAGTTATTATTATGGTTTTATTTCGTAGGTACTTCTCTGAAATCCCTAAGAAACTTGGCACGTTTTGATAAAACCCTGGAACATGAGTTCCGGGAAAGGAAATTAGAGAAGGGGGGGGGGCATCTGGCCCTGTTCGTCCAAAAGTGTTTTTTGGACCAGCCTAGTGCACAAAGAAAAAACTGAGGGTACGAAATTTTGCAGGTAATTGGTCAAGCAGGTTAAGCGCGAGGTGAGTACACCAAACTGAGGTAAACTTTCCGTGGTAAGTCACAGATATTTCCAGTGTGCTTCGCTAGAGGCAGAATGTTACGGACCTGTCACCACGGAAAGTTTACCTCAGTCTGGTCAAATCCGTTAAGTATTGACTTATTTGAACGATTACCTGGAAGAATTTGTACCCCTATTTTTTTCCAAGTATTTAATTTAAATAAGCATTTTGTTAGTGAATACAAATTTTATTTATTAACACTGAGGTAAGTTTTCCTCACTTGAAGTTTCAATAATACGTTTTTGAGCTACGCAGATTACGCAACTGTAGAGTCAACTAATGAAGCAATTTATCCGGATATTCGTGTTACACTGTGCGCGTTGGAGGTAACCAAGTTTTCTCGGAAACGGTTTAATATTACTAATTAGGATTTAAACAGAAGAAGTTGCAACGCATATTGATCTGAGAAGTTGGTCGAGTAATTGTTCGTGAAACACTTTCTTATTCAAGTTTCTAAGAAGTCGTACACGAAATATTAAAACTATCTATATTTGATATTGTTTTCTTTTCATATTGTTAATTTTGTTCATAACTAATTATCACTACTTTTAATCAGAGACTTATACGGATAGTTCAAAAATATCCAAATTGATACAATTTCAATTAAAAGTATCTATTTTGTTTGTAAACTCTTCCAGATATAAATTTGAAATTATATTGTTCAAATCCTTCGATTTTTACTATTTTTCCATTTTAATGCTTATAATTTAGAATTTAGAATTTAGAATTACTAAAAAAAATATTAGGAATGTTTTAAAATAATTATGAACTTTCGAGCAAACTTTT
The DNA here is from genome assembly GCF_010883055.1 of Belonocnema kinseyi. NCBI lineage: Eukaryota > Metazoa > Arthropoda > Insecta > Hymenoptera > Cynipidae > Belonocnema > Belonocnema kinseyi. The sequence goes on from NC_046660.1 coordinate 45,695,312, forward strand.
AAATACTGATAGCTTTTAACAATAATTATACAAATAATTTTTTAAGTAAGACCTATTTATTTTTTTAATTTATTTGTTTTCCAGATTATGTTCATATCAATAATTTCTAAAAAAAATCTTGAAAAACTAAGAGAAGATTCTGGAATATTTCATATATGTCAAATAGAAATTACAGCAAAAAGAGTTGATTTTCATTCAAGTAATTGAATTCTCAGCAAAAAAGATCAATTTTCACCCAGTTGAATTTTTAAACAAAAAAGATAAAAATTTTACCAAAAGAGACGAATTTTCTGAAACAAAGTTTAATTTTTAAACGCAAAAATATATATTTTTCATTAAAAAATCTAAATTTGAACCAAATAGATGAATTTCGTTCAAAGAATCTAAATTCTTTACCAAATAAGTTCATATTTTTAATAAGCAGTTACATTTTCAATTAAAGAAATAAATATTGTACTAAAATGGTTTTAAAAACTAGTTGAAAACCTATTACATCAATTTGAAATGATAAATATTTACCCAAAATAAAATTATTTTTTTTAATAGTTCAACTTTCATCCATGTAGTTGATTGTCGACCAAAAAATATAAATCCTCAGCGAAAAATCGATTAGATGATATTTTAAACTAAACGGATTTTTATTTAAAAGCGAAAACAGTATTGTTTTCGAGATAAGATAAATTTTCAACAACATAGTTGAATTTGCAAACAAAAAAAAAATTTTCTATTAAGAAATAAAATTAATTCAACCAAATTATAATTTTATGAGTGAAATAATTTTCGACACAAAATAAAAATTTGGGATAACAATTTATTTTTTAAGTTTGTTTATTCTTACGGTTATATAAATATATTTTCTTCTAAGACTCTTGAGAAAGTACCAGAAGATTTTTAAATATTTTAAATATGACAAAAAAATTGAAAACAAAATGTTAATTTTCAGCCAAATATGTAAACTTTTAAACAAAAAATTGAACAAGATATGCATTTTAAAGCAATAACATTTAAACTCACCAAAAAATCCTAAAAAATTTCAATAAAATAGTTGTATCCTCAACCACAAAAAAAGATTAATTTTCAATAAGTTTCATTTAATATTTTAGGGTTTTTCAGTTTAATATTATAGTGCGAAAACATGAATTTTCAATAAAAATGTTACTGAAATTTCTACCAAGAAGAATAATTTTCTACCAAAAAAGTCGAATTTTCAATAAATTAGTTACATTTTCTACCATAAAGATGATTTTTAAACTACATCATTGAAGTCAATACACGTAAATGTTTAAACAATTTGATATCGTTTAGTACTATCTTATGTGAGATTATTGCTGAAAAGTTGTAATTTTATATAAATTTTCAACATTTACTTTGACCATGGTAATAATTAAACAAAGTTAAGAAACATAATTTTATAAAGAATTATTTTTTGTAAATATCTTCTCTTAGTCTAATGTCAGAAAGTTTCGTAGTTTAGAGCAGTAGGCCAGTAAATAACCTAATTTTTTTAATAAAAAATTCATTTTTGATAAAATAGTTCCCATTTTACTCAATCTGTTGAATGTTTAATGAAAAAGATGAATTTTGAACGAATAATGTAAAAGTTCATATACATACAAATGAAATTTAATTAAGAATCAAAAACAGTTGATTTCATCCAAAAAATACGAATTTTCAAAAAAGTCTATAATTTTCTATTATTTTTAAAATAAAATAAAATGTGGTGTAAGTATTTATTTTTAAAGCATTTTTTTAATCGGTTATGCAAATACATTATTCCAGGTTTTTTTTTATCAGAATCTTACGAAATTTTACAAAAAGTTGAAGTCAAGTTTAAAAATATAATAGTAGGACCCTGAATGGGTTGCAAGAAATTTCTAAATACATGATAAATTTTACAAAATCTTTCAAAGCTTACAAATATTTGTAATTTCTTCAAAACTTACTAAATGAACAAATATAACATTTTAAAAATTGCATTCAAATCTTTCAGATCTTTTTTGGACGTTTTTATAAATCATTTGAAATGATTTTTTGTCTCTTAAATTTTAATTAAAATCGGTTTCTTTTTAGATATGCAGTGATTCAAAAAAATTTCCAGTAATCGAAATATGGTTTACAATCGTTTCAAATCCTTTGAAATGATTTAAGGTTTACCTGCATTTTTTTAAATCCTACAACATAAAAAAATGTCTTGAAATCTTCCAGACTCTTTTTAGACATATTTTGATATTTTCAAAACATACAATTTGTATTTTAATTTTTGAGGGTTTGTTTTTTCTACTTATGTCTCAAAACTGATACTTGATATTAATTAAATAATGTATTTTTATAGTTAAATTTTTTTAATTAACATAATTCAAAGTTCATGCAAGAATACAAAGGATTCATTGACTTTAAAAAAATCGATTCACCTATTATATCAATACATTTTTTGAAAAGTAAAGGAGTTATCGTCATTTATAATATTCTAAGCATGGATTCTCGGAGTAAAAATTTTACGATTCACATAATTAAAAACTTAAATAATGATATCAAAAATTCTTTGATGAATTGATTGACCTACTTTTATTCTTCGAAGTGTCTTGTCATCCCGAAATTGAAGATGAGTAGTCCATCCCCTTTCTCAAATCTCCCCCAATTTTTCGAGACGACTATACACAGTCTTTATTATTGTATTTTCATTCCCTCTATCCGGAAGAAAATATATTCTGATTTTATTGTGATATCTTACGGTGATGTTGAGACTAAAACAAACACAAAATTCTTGGAGCCGATTTAGAAAAAAAACTTAATATTTCCCTTATAAAGTTTCTTTTTATAAGCCTAACTAAACAGTGTATGCCAATTTTCACTAATTGAGCGTAATTCACACAAAACCATATTGCGCCTCCCCCCTGACTCCATATCAAAATATTACTTTTTTCAAAAATATTTCTAATTATTTTTTAATTTTTATCTCAAAGTAACTTTCAACAACTAGCTTGAACCAATTTTAATTAAAAATCGCTTACCTATCCCATTTTTTCTGAATATGATTTTAGAAATAATCAATATTTGTCTCTGTTAGATATTTAAAATAATTCATGAAAGCTGTGCAAATGAAGGTTAAGAAAAATCAACTGATCTAACATACAATAGGAAGGCAGAAAAGAGCGCCAGTTTTCAAAAGTAATATCACAGATGATGGTGTTGAACAATTATGATAAACCGACCATTACTGGGACAATTACGAAAAACTAACCAGCATAAACAGAATTTTTAAATACTGAATTGGTATTTTTGGTATAAAAACCGTTAAAATAACTGACTAATACATTATTAGATCGATAAGAACGAACAATAAATTAGACTAGCCGTCCAACAAGACGACGAACGTGGGACTTTAGACGACGGCGCGGCGTGAGGGGTCCCCACTATTCTGCGCTGAGAGCATGTGCGGTGTAAAGCGAAGAGAACAAAGTGAAGGGGATAGAGGTACGGCCTCCGCCGTCGTTTCGTTGAGCGTTCGCCCGTCGTTACATTGAGCGGGTCATCTTGCCAGAGGTCGTCTTGTTGGGGGGGCCGTTCATTTTTCGGAACGGTAAAAATTAAGAAAGGTAAAATTTCAGAATGGGTTATAATACATAATGGTAAAACTTAGGAATACCAAAAATTCGG
>NC_046660.1:45699068-45717456 GCF_010883055.1 Belonocnema kinseyi
CCGAATTTTCGGTATTCCTAAGTTTTATCATTATGTATTATAACCCATTCTGAAATTTTACCTTTCTTAAATTTTATCCGTTCCGAAAAATGAACGGGTCCCGATCATACGACGTTTTTACGATATCGTAAAGACACCTTAACGACATGGACGTAGGACATTGTAAAGTTGTCGTAAAGATGTCGTAACGATGTCGTAAAGACGTCGCCAAATTTTGTGCACACTGAGCTTTAGTGGAACACAAAAGAAGCCAATATTGGGGCAAGAAAAAAGCCATGTATTTATCAAAATAAAATGGTGCAATTTACTTACAATTATAGAACCCATTAAAAAGCAAGAATGGATTGTTATAAATAATATGGCTTTTATTTTTCTTTCTTTTTTAGACAATGCATATCAACATGGAAATATTTTGATAAAAAAATAACAGGATATTATTAAATGAAATTAATGAATATTAAAAATATTGTTTATAAGCCCCACGCTTGCCGTTCAATTGATTATTTACTCTAAAAAAGTATTTTAAAGTAGCTTATTAAAACCTCCAATTTTAACCTCAAATTGTGCCAACTGCTCAGGTAAGTAATTTAATAGTAACTTATAAATTTAATTTTTCAATGAAACTAACAATTATGCATTGAAATTTAATATTATTGATTAATATTAAATATGATGAATATTAATAAGATTAATATTATTGATTCACTCGCAAATTCAACTGTTTGGCTTATTATTTTTTATTTTGATTTTATCTGAATTAAAATGAATACATGCATTGAAAAAGTATTCAAACAATTTCAATTATATTTTTTGTAACAATTTTATTTTCTGGTTGAAAATTAGTCTATTTAGGTTGAGGCTTCAATAGTTTTAATGCAAATTTGTTTTTTTTTCCTTTCAATTATTTTAACTGCTTTCAATAGTTAATTAAATTTGGTGTTGTTGAAATGACAGCTAGTAGGTTTCTTGATAAAAATCCACCTTTTTTGGTCAAAAATTTCTCAACGCGGTTTGTAAAAAATTCATCATTTTACTTAAAAACTCTACTTTTTGGTTGTTGATGAACTTTTTTGTTAAAAATTCATATTTTAGATTTAAAAATATAACTGGTTTTAGAAAACTCTTCTTTGTGGCTTGTGAATTCAATAATTTTATGTTTGAAAATTATATTATCATGATTGAAAATTCAAGAATTTGGTTGAAATATTTCTTCTCTTTTTAATGAAAAACCTTTTTACATTCTCATCAGAGAAGGGATTAGATTTATGTAAAATTTGACCCCCCCCCCCCCCCCCCCCCCCCCCCCCCCCCCCCAGTTTTTGTCAAATGTCCACGTTTTGAGACCCCCTGAATCCAAATAACAGGTTTTTACGAATGTGTCCGTCTGTATGTCTGCCTGTCTGTCTGTGAATACGATAACTTTTGAAAAAATTAATCAAAAAATTCATGATATGAAAAAAAGTCAAGAGAAGAAAAACTTTGCTTTTTGTAAGCCCTACAGGACTATGATAACAACTTTTTTAATTTGGTCGAGAAGTTGAATACTCCAAATTTGATCGTACCAAAAATAATGAAAAATCCAAAAATTCCATTTTTTGGTCAAACTATGCAAGATACGAAAAAAATGAAAAAGCTCAAATTGCGCGCCCTGGAAAAATCTATGAGACAAAATGAGACAAAACTTGTTCATCCAAAAAGAGATATAATTTTTTATAGGACAGTTAGTTTTCGCTTTAGTCGTAAAAAATAACATTATAAATAAAAATATTAAATTTGTTTGTAAAAACGACAAAAGGTATGAACTTAAATTACCAGACAAAAGTTGTTTGCCTAAAAAGACTTATAAATTCATTATTAATTATTTTTCAACATTACGAGTAGAGTTTCTTTTAATCTTAAAACATAAGATTAAAAATTAAAAAATTAACTTTTTGGAAAAAGCACAGAAAAGACGAAAGAGGACATAGGCTTCTACATAGGACCCTATATAGGCTCCTGTATTACACCCTATGCAGATGCGTAGTAATTTTTACTTAATCGTAAAAAATAACATTAAAAATAAAAAAAAATTATAAAAACAAGGAAATAAAAATTGGTATGATTTAATTTTTATGCATATTATGAATTTTAATGATATTCATTTATTGAAGCGAGACCTGTTTCAGAGCAGCTTAGAATATAATTTAAAGCAAAATAAGAAACGAATTTGATAAATATATAGTGATAAATAAATTATAAATACAATTTGCTTTTTATTTTGCAATTTTTTAATAAGTAATTCCTGGCAGAGTTGCATAAAAATGTATTAAAATTGATATAAAAGTGTTGTGTATAATGTAGAAAAGTAGACAGGTTGGGCAAAATCGAGTGCGAAGCACGAGATACGTGACGAGAATGCGTTCGTTAAAGCCAAAAGAGCTTTAACAAAATAGAGTTCAAAATCACAAAATTATAGTTGTCGGTTCGCTCACCTTTGATTTTAAAAGGTATGTGCCCGAATGCGCAAGAAATGCAAAGACTAAGCGCGGAGTGCGATTGCCATCAGTCGCGTGCCGTAGGTGCGCTCAAACTCTCGAGTTAAGCTTTTTTAACGAAAGAGAATTTACAATCACACAATTACAGTGGTGGATGTTTTGAGTCTTAGTTTTAAAATTTTTGCGTGAAAATTCGTTTTTTTTAATGAATTCAATTGCTTTTAATTCATAATTGAAACATGTTTTTGTTTAAATATCCACCATTATATTTTTAAATTAGAATTCATCTTTTTTATTAGGAAACTAGTCTATTTTATTTTAAAATTTAATAATTTGATAGAAAATTAAACTGTAAGGTTAACAAAAAAAGGTTAATTCTGATTAAAAAATACAATAGTTGACATGACAACCAAAAAAGTGTTTAATTACAAATTAAAAGCAGTTGATTTAATTAGAAAAAAACAACGAATTTTCAATAAAACTATTGAAGCCTCCATCTAAACAGATTAATTTCCAACCACATTCGCATTTTTGATCAAGAAATATATTTATAATTAAAAAGACAAATTCTCAACCGAAAAAGACGAATTTGCAACAAAATAGTTCATATGTTAATGAAAAAAGATTTTGTGGTCCAAAAAGAAAAGATAGTTTTTTCAAAATATATATATTTTTATCTCGAAAGTATAAATTTTCAATAGTAAAGTTAGTTCACTTAATTTATTTAAAAAAGTAAATCGATAATATTAATCTTATCAATATTTATAATGTGTAATATTAGTGTATAATACTAATAATATGTTAATTAAAATAGAGTTTCAGTCCCCTTAGCACTACTATGACAGTGTTTAGTCCAGCAGTAAAGGAGGTTGATATTCTCATATTGAGGCTGCTCCAGCCCAAAACCCTTTTTCACCAGGTTCTAGGGACTTGAATAATAGATTGAATTTGTAAAAGCAAAATAGATATTAAGCTGGGTATTCGTGAAGCCGGCACAGTATGCGATCGGACCAGTTTAGGGGTGGATCATTTCAAAATCATTCGTTTCTACGACCACCCCCTGTCATTCTGTTATTCCTCATCCCATGTCCTTATCCATTTCTCCCACATATTTACAAAGTTCTAATACTAGCTTCCCCCCAAGATTGTACAGATTGACTGATTATACCCGAGATCACTCCACCTTTGCCAATGATCTCTTTAAGCTGCTTTCGCTGCATCATAGTTCAAAGTATGTTCTAAGTTCTCTTGCAGCGACTCGCATAGCCTGCATTTTACTTCTGGGTAACCTTTGTTCCCCGCCTTTCCGATGTTACCACGATGTTACCACGATGTTTCTGACATTCCCCTTCTTTAGATGCTCTACTATTTTTTCCTTGATCATTTTACTCTTGAAGATTTCCTTCCGCATACGTTGTAACAGTTCTACGCCCTTTTTCTCTTCTATCGACGCTAGTAACTACCTCCTCATGTTGGACAGTTTTCTGTTTCTAATCGCTCTAAGTTGTTCTTTCAGACAGACTTTAAATAGTCTATCTTCCTCTAGGTTGCAAATTCTACCACAATACAAGAGAACCATACGTTTTGCCTCTAAATATAGACTTTTTTTCGCGCTTCATTCGCTCCTGAAGTAGTTAAGTGTATTTCTTGTGACTCCCATCCTCATTTTAATTATTTCTCCTTGCACTCTTTCCATCTTATCCTCTCTAGTTAAGCCACAAATTTCCACTCCAAAGGTTGCCCTCAATTTCCCTAGTGTATTTAGAACGTAGAGTCCACCTTTTAAGGACCTCAGCTCTTCTCTCATTATTTACCCTCATTCCGCGTTTCTTGCTTGAATTCCCTTCCCTAACATTTTTCTAGTGTGATTCCCATAAGTGTTTCTCGAAGAGAACCAGAATCCCAATTAATTAAAGCTGTTGAATAGCTAAATTTCCTTACCGTAACTCACCCACTTCTCCCTGTTTTTTCTCTAGCCCCCCCCCCCCGTAATATAACTATTTTTGTTTTATCTACGTTAATCTCTAGTTTGTTGCCCTCAAAACATCTTTCTCCTGTCCTGAGCATACTGCTTAGTTCTTCTCCATCATTAACAGCAATCACTATACCATCGGTGTATTTCAAGCAGTGAACTTTCTCATTTCTTATTACCGCCACGCTCCCTCACCCTTGGCTTTCCATTCCTCGTCGATATCGTCAACGAATATGTTAAATAGAGCTGAACTGAGGGGAAAACCCTGTCTTACGCCCCTCCCTGTTACAAACCTACCTGTGAATTCCTCTCCTGTAATTATATCATTCTCTGTATTCTTATATATGCTCTTTACCATGTCTTAAAACCTTCCGCTAATTCATTTTTTTCCACAATTTCTGCAGGAGCAGGTCTCTGTCTACTGTATTTAATGTTGCTCTTAGATCAATAAATGCTGCATACAGCTTTCCTTCCTTGTTTTTAATTCTATTGCCCACTAGTGAATTTAAAATAAATATTTGCTCTGATGTCCCTCTCCTTCTTCTGAAGCCCCCTGACTCTCTCAGTTTACCTACCTCCTTTGACCAGTTATTGAGTATATCCGTCATTATTCCCGCTAAAATTTTGTAACCCAAATCCAACAGTAGTATTCCCTTATAATTTTTGACATTTTCGTTCCCTCTCTTGTGGATTAAAAAAATATCTGCGGTTTCCCAGCCTTCCCTCAGCGTCCTTTCGTCCTTTCTCTTTTGAACTTCAGTTTTTTTATTCTCTCCCCCATTTTTTAGGAAAATTTTTAAAAAGTTGAATGTTTTATACCTCTTATTCTTATATGCTTATCCAACCCAGTCATACTCATTCTGCTGCAAGCCTTCCATTTTTTTATCATCCCTGATTCCCTGGCTGCTTCTTTGATGTTTTTTTTAAATTTCATCCATCTTAAGCCTAAGTCCGTCGCCCTCCTGCTTCCACCCACCTCACCGCCATAATTTCTTCATAAGCTATTGTTCTCTCTGTATTCTATAATAACTTTTCCCTGATTTCTCTCATCCTGTGTTCCGAATAGGTTCCTGCTCTCGCTGCTTGGTCCCACCAGAAGTTTTTCCCCTTTCGCTCCTAGGTTCCTTAATTAAAAATCACACTCCTAGGTGATCGGAGACGATCGTGGGCCGACTGTGGATCTCACTCAGAACATCATCTTTCTCCTCGTGTAAGACTAGATCAATTACCGAATCACTCCCGTCTCCCTGATCCCTCACGTAAGTTATGTCCCCTTCCAATCTCGTTCAAAAACTCCATTTACTATAATTAAACCTTCTGAACGACAGAAATTTATCAACCTCCTTCCCTCTTAGTTCACTTTTTTATCCGTAGATATTCTCAGAAACTTTTCATCTTCATCTCCCGCTTGTCTGTCCCCTACTCTCGCTTTTAAATTCCCGGTAACTAAGATACCTTCTCCTAGTTCTCTTCCATCATCTACTTTCTCTTTAATTTGACTAAGGATCTTTTTGGTTCCTCGTTATTATAACTCGCAACTATTCTTCACTTTTTGACGTTGAATAATCTTATTCCTGAGACAATTGCGCTATTTGTCCAAGTCTCGATCCTAATTCCTCCCCCTAAATTCACTTGACGTCCACCAATATTCTCCCCTTCCCCCTCCCTTTTTGATTGCTTCCTTATGTTCCCACCTTTACTTGCCGCCTATTTTATTCAGTTCATTTATTAAGGATCCCTGTTTATATTTATCTACCCAGGTATCTAGCGTCATTATAATTTCAATGTTTTTAACACCATTATAAATCCTTTTTATATTGTTCTCTTTTAACCCCGCAATATTCCAACAGGTCGCTGTGATAAAACCATTGCCCTCACCCCCATACAATAATCAGAAAATATTACTATTATTATTTACATTATTTATCTCGCTGCCCCTGTTAACTGGACTTTCTTTTTCCATCAGCATAAATTTTCTCAAACGTCGTTGAATCTGCTCTCAACTGGTACCAGTTTCCGTCAATCCAAATCTTTTGCTGGAAGTGCTTAACAAGCACTCATCTGCCTTGACTTGTCACCTCGTTTGCCAGGGCATTTAACCATTTATTTATGTCCTTCTGCCTCCAATTGAAATCATATGTGACCACGATCGATGCTCTTTCAGATATCCTAAGTTCTCTCTTTTCATTAGCGATCTTTTCTTCATGCAATTCGCCAGATACAACAGTACCCCACCTTCAGCCAGTCCAGTTGCAGAAGTCACGCTAATACTTAGGCCAGTTAGCCTCTTTACTAAAGAACAAAAATCCAGAGCTTCCACACCCATTTGCTCTGCCAGCCCCTTCACTACAATATAGTTCCTGCTTTTTTTCCTCATTTTTTTCTCGTAGGCCCATACCCCCTTTTTTATTTTTCTGGAGCATTTTTCGTAAGAGATATCCCTTCCAGTGAATCTGTCAAGATGTTGAAGTTTGGATCTCCTTTGTTTGGGGCTTTTCTTGGCTTGCTTGATGCAGTTCTCTCTTCGACTACTTTTTTAATAGCGTTGCCCCCCCCCCCCCCCCACACTTCTAGTGTCCCTTGCCAGAACTTCAGAATGATCCTTTCGGTCCTTTTTCAACAACTTTGCGCACTTAAATAGTTTGGTTGACACTTCCTGGAAACCTTTAGCCATCCAATTCTTCAAGGCCACCATCGAAGTTTGCAAGCTGTCTACTTTTTTCTGAAGAACGTCCAGTTTTTCAGTAAAAAGTCCAGTGGCTAGTACATCAACGCGTATTATGTGGTTCCCACCACCGGCTGTACTTTGCCGGCCATTGCGTCCTGCCACTTGTTGTCCAATTGTTTTAACTTGCGAGCCCACCAATTTTTTAGTCTGCCCTCAATCTCATTCAGCACCTCCCTCCATTTTTCTTGGCACTTACCACAGTCAAAATATTCCCTACTGGTCCCCGCGTCTGCGAACTCTTCCGATTCTCCTGAGGTCTCTTTTCCCCTATAGTGACCCTTGGACACTGGCCCCTCCTCCTCCGCTGAAGGAATTGTACTCAGTCTTTCCCTTGTTTGAAAGAAATATGTCTTATCATCTTTCGCTTTCACACTTCTAAAAAAATCATAAATTATTTGCCCTGCCCCTATTCAAGCTTGCTGGGGCGCCCCTCTATTTCTTTTTGTTTAATCTCCAGTCTCTTCCTATAGATTTAGCACTAAACTACCTTCCACATCCTCAGGGTTCTCATCTGTCGCTAGGCCCATCGATCCATCTAGCGGAACTCCCGTGTAATCACTTGTAGAGCTGTCTGCTTCGTTGGTGGGAAGGATTCCTTCCCCTCTTCCCTCCCCACTGTAATTAACCTCACTGTCCGCATTATTCCTAACCTTGAGGGAAAATTACTCACTTCCAGAATCACTCCGTCACTAACAGAAGGAAAATAATCCCCGCAAAAATGATTATCTCCTAGCGTTTAGGGACCGTTCATAAACTACGTTACCACTTTAGGGGTGGGGGGTCACGCCGAAACCTACGGTTATTAACAGGGGGAGGAAGGGCAGTGTGAATATAACGTTACCAAACATTATCTTGACTTTATGGGCCAAGATAGCGTTTCATTATCACGTTTCCCGATGAGAAATTTAAACGAATTTATTGAATTTTCCGACAGATGGCGCTATAACAATACGGTATTTTTATCTCCGTTTCCGGAATGTGTTAATGTTTCGTTGTCCTCGGTGAATGGATGATCAAAACCATCAAAACGAACAAGTCCATTCCGGCCGGCGAGAATCACTTTCTTATTTTCATTTTTCTTGATTCATTATCGAACTACACGATCACGTGGACATATATTGTCAAATGAACTTGCCAAAAGCGCAAACTAACGCAGAATAAACGTAAAATCCAGGTTCAGCAAATGGCTACGTTACTTTAGCGGGGGGGGGGCAGAAAACCCTACGGTTATAAACCAGGGGGAGGGGGGAGTCAAAAAATGTCCAAATTTGGTAACGTAGTTTATGAACGGTCCCTTAGATGGCACTTGGAAAACATCTCCAGCACCAAGCCCGTTTCTGGATGAAAGATAACCGTCAACCAAAGCAAAAAATTACAGACCGACGCCAAGCTTCGACATTGGAAATTGCATATTGTTATAAATTTAATTCTTAAACGTATTAAAAATATGGAAAAACTTTATTTTTTCTATTATCGTAGGAAAGGGGGAGGGTCAGTAAGGCCGGTTTTTGGCCTAATTTATTTTTGGACCAAAAAATCTGAAAAAATCATGGTAGTATCTTATAAGTATCCCGAGTCGATTGCACGCTAAACGGACTACCCTCCACCCCCCAGCCACCTCCACCGCCCTTCAAAAATTGGAAACACCTCTACCCACCAACTGTATTTTCGAGAGATTTGACACTCTTAAACATGTATTCTGAGGTTAGCTCGGGTTTACTATGGTTTTCGGGGTCGCCGAATACAAGTCTGGCGTCCTTTGACTTTTATCGCGTCAGGTTCAAAGTCATTGGAAGGTCAAATCGAGAGAAAACGGTAAAAAAATCCAAAAAAATACGTTATAGGTTTTTGGAGTCGCTGATTACGAACCTGGTGTCCGCTGACCTTTATCGCGTCAGGTTCAAGGTCATGACCTTGAACCTGGCGCGATAAAAGTCAAAGGACGCCAGATTTGTATTCGGCGACCTCGAAAACCATAGTAAACCCAAGCTAACCTCAGAATACATGTTTAAGAGTGTCAAATCTCTCGAAAATACAGTTGGTGGGTAGTGGTGTTTCCTATATTTGTAGGGGGGTGGGGGTGGCTAGGGGGTGGAGGGTAGTCCGTTTAGCGTGCAATCGACTCGGGATACTTATAAGAAACTACCATGATTTTTTCAGATTTTTTGGTCCAAAAATAAATTAGGCCAAAAACCGGCCTTACCGACCCTCCCCCTTTCAATAATACACGAGTTTGCGGTAAGATATGAGGAAAGTTTTGATATACAAAAAAATGGCGAATTTCGGAGCAGTTGATTCTCAGATTTTGAGGCTCATATGTATTTGATTACACAGGCACACCAAAAAAAGGGTCTTGTCCGAATCTGGAGTTGGTTTGACCCGGTCAGGTCGCATTTAGTTCTGAAACCCAAAAAAATGATGAAAGTTAGAACATTCACGGAAACACCCAGAAAGCGAAGCGGTTATGTGTTTTCGATGTCGCTGAGTCCAAATTTCAAGTTCATTTAACTTGGCGAGGTCGCATTCCATTTATAACCTTGAAACAAATAAATTTAAACACTCAAAACTGTCCCTAACACACCCTCACGCCCACCTGCAAGGCAAATCTGAAAACGAATGATTCTACACATACCCTTTCGGGGCAGTTGTCATCATGACAGTATCTTTCAAGGCAGCAGGATTTTGTGCTACAGACTGATAACCTTGCTCAAAGAATGACTAACAAGTTTTATGTAGCGGACGCTGAATAGAAACAATTTATGTCGAGAACAGTTTTCAGCGTTTTAAGATTTTTTTAGGTTATGAATGCAATGCGATCTCGCCGAGTCAAATGAACTTTAACTTTGGACTCAGCGATCCTGAAAACATATAACCGGTTTACTTTCTGGGTGTTTACATGAATTTTCCAACTTTCGTCATTTTTTTTTTGAGATTACGAACGAAATGCGACCTGACCGAGTCAAATCATCCCCGGCTTTGGATTCAGTGACCACAAAAACGTATACAAATGTTTATCTCGTCTGGTGGAAAAGACATTTTTTTCTTGTGCCTGTATTATTTTTTACTAAATGTGTAACTTCTCAGAACGAAAATAAATAGTGGTAATAAATTCAAAGGAACTTAAAAAATACTAAAAAATTATTACTTTTATGATTTATGTTGGAATATAAAAGAAACTTAACAATATTTATTATCGTTACAGTATTAGACACACTTTTTAAGTTGTCCCCGTAACGGGTTTTTACGTTATTTATGAAAGTAAAAACTAGCAAGATAAATTAATTCATGAATTCAAACTGTAAGGCATGCAAAAAAAGAAAAAAATATTGTTAGGAAATTAGTAATACATTTTTATAGAAAAAAATCTACAATAGAATTCTAAGTCTCATTTAGGTGGTCTAGATCAGTGATTTTATTAAGACAACTATCAAGTTCTTTTTTAATAAAAACCATTCAAGAAAAGACTCTTTTAGTAGAATTAATTCTATTAGTTCTTTTCGTATAATATGTAAAGACATTTTTGGTTGTTCAATTTAACATTTGCTACTACTAGAAATAAAAAGGTTTCTAATTAATATAAATAATATAAATAAATATATAAATAATAAAATATAAATAAAAACGGTTTCTAATTGATCTTTGTCTAGTTTAAGTATTTGATAAAGTTTATAATTATTAATTAATTAATAATAAAGAACTTGAATTATTAATTAGGTTTTTGTTGTTAAGTTCTTTTATTCTATTAATTATTCAAAAATTGAATATTTTACTATTTTTAAGTTATTATTATGAATTTTATTTTTTATTATTTATTAAATTTCTATATTATTATCTTGGGCCCTGTCCAAGATCCCCTTCCCCCCTTTAACAAAACCTTACAAACTATTTACAACTCCCCCCTTACTTAACGTTATTTTTATTTTCCAGCAATGTTTTTTTTAGTTATTATTAGCAGAATCAGGCTGGATGTTCAATTTTCTACTATAAACGATGGTTTTTTAACATAATACTTAAATTTTTTAAAAATTACATTTTTAACATAATAGTTGCATTTTCAACATAAAAAGATACATTTTTAACAGAAAAGTATCATACTTTATATTTTAATAAAAAAAGATAATATTTATAAAAAAAAATGTGTTAAACAAATAGACGAATTTTAAAGAAATAAATATTTCTCATTCAAGAAGTTTTTCTAAATTGTTAAATCTCCAAACATGGTTTTCCAAATTTGGTCGTTGATTTCTTGGTTTTATTTTCAGGAATTCTGCACATTAATTTGATTATTGGACGTTAAATAAAATTTTAAATTTGATTTCAATCTCATTTAAATTTCTTTAACTTTAATTCTCTTATTGTTCTTTTATTTTCATTAATTGAAAATATGATGCATTTGATGCGCCTGGGAAGGAGCAAGCCGCCAAGATGCAAGTGAGTGCACCCATGCTGGACTGAATATAAGCGCTATCGGCTTACCATGGGTACACTTACGGTAGCGGTGTAGTCCTTCTCAGGCGCATGAAACGCATCATATTTTCATTTTATTAAAAAAAATACCAACAAAACCCAGACTATTTTTCGAAAAACCCCTCCATGAGAGATTTTATTTAGCCCTTTAGATGATGTGTTTAAAATATGACATCAAACAATTAACCATTGTAGGACAAAAGTTGTCAATTTTAATACATGAACTAAAAATCAAGCCCTTGGAAGCGCCTTAAGGTTTTTTTTTGAGATAGAGAAAATGAAACTTTCCTCAGAAATTCCCATATAAATTATAGTGAGTAATTTGGACATTTATCCTATCTTCGCGGACCACTAGCTGAAGATCATGTAGATGATTGATCGGTCGACCCTTTTCTTGTTTTTTCAGATACCACAAGTCAGCTATGCGTCGACGAGTACCGAACTCTCCGATAAAAACCGTTTCGAGTATTTCAGCAGGGTTGTTCCTCCCGACAATTTTCAAGCTCAAGCGATGGTTGAGGTTGTGCACGAACTCGGATGGAAATATGTCTCCACCGTCGCTGTAGAGGGTGATTATGGGGAGAAGGTGAGTTTGGGGTGAGTTTGGGGTGAGTTTGGGGTGAGTAAGGAGTCGCCCACAAATAACGTCATATCTTCAGCTTCAGTCGAGAAAAAAATGTATATGGCTATCCGTTTTTCACTTAAAATATGTCACAGTAGCTTCAATTCATATTCAAAATTTAAGTTTTCAGTTTCGAATAGACAGTATTTTCCTTCACGATGCACAGTAGCGTGAAATAAAAAAAACGAGGTTCAAACTGACCTTTAGAACGAAATTATGCACCGATTATAGATTTTTTGTTTTTGAACAATTCCAGACCTAATTTTTCAAAATATGGTAATAGTAGATTTTTCTTATACTTGTCACTTGCATTCAATGCAGAGAAACGTAAGAAAGAAAAAATATTTTGAAATTGTCAAATTATTATTAAAAACATTTAGTATTAACAAATAATAAAGATTAGGGGATATTCGTCTCCAAAGTATATTTCTGGGCTGAAATGCCTTGCCATTATTATAATTTTATAAACAAATTACATCGCAGACATTTATAGATAGAAAAAAATAGTTTTTTCTTTTAATCTTTTTGTAATTACATTTTCAATTATTTCTTTAAAATAAATTTCACTACTCATAAATATTTGCTTATTTTATGAACATATTATATAAACAAATATACATATTATGCCGTTTTAAGCGAAAATAAATTGTTTTTTTCTGAGTTTGCTGAAAATATATTGCCAATAATTATTACTGAGAAAATTAATATTTTTGCAAAATGTTTTCTTCAATTTTTCTATATTTTTCGCTTTCTATGGAGTATACAATAGCTCATAGCCACCTTAAGAGATGCGGAACAGTCCACAATAATCTTTTTTACGTATTGAATTTGTGGAATTCTAAGCCCGTTACCGAAAAATGATAAAAATGAAATTATATTGCCAATGATTATTTCAGCATAATTTTTTAATGCGTCAATATTTGTTTATTTTACTAACAAATTGTATGAAAAAATGCACATTAGAGGCGTTTTTAAGAAAAGAAATAGTTTTCTTTTCTTCTATTCTTGCTAAAATTATATTAAAAATGATGTTTTTAGAAAACATTTGGCAATTTTTCCTATTTGTTCATTTAATAAGCAGATGATATTAACAATTGTAAATTTTACACAACTGTGGATAAAAAGAAAGCAGTTTTCATCGAATTTATGTTAAGAAAAACAAACAAAAACGGAATTCTTGTATTTTTATCATTTTCATTTTTCATTTATTATTACAGAGATAATTTTAAAAAATGAACAAATTTAAATTCTTTATAAATTCGATTTATTATATTGCTTGAAAAGAGTGAATGTAAAAACTATGATCGTAAACGGCTTAAGGATTCAGAATTATAATGTCTGCAATGTGGATCTGTTTAATGAAATTGTAAAAAAAAATTAATATATTATATTTGTTGATAAAAATTCATATTAGAAGCATAGCCATTATAGCTTAAACAAGACAACAAGAAACAAAATTTCCTGGTAATGAATTCCTACAATGTGAATTTTTAAAATCATTTGTTTATAAATTTTGCGAATTCTGTTTTATCGAGAAATGTTGTAAAGGACATCAGTTGTCCTGTGATTTTAACAATACTAGATTCAATAACGATTTTTCTGCCTATAAAAAATAGAACATACATTCGATTATCTAATTTGCAAATAAAATAAACAAAAAGTAAGGAATAACAACATTTTTTTTGGCAATTCATTGTCAATATTGTTTTAAAAATAATGAAAGAAAGAGCGATTTCTCTCATCTAAAAAATTCAGTCCTGAATTAAATTTGAAAAAATCGGAAATCGGTGATTATAATTCTGTTTTTAAATGTCATTTTATACCTCGTTTTTTATTTCACCTCACTATGTGGTGGGGCTCAACCATATTTAAAATTTTAGTTTTAAGTAAATGTGATGTTTTATTGTTTATGATATAATGACATATTGTTTAACATTTTTCAAATAGATGCTGTTATCAAATGTTGTTTTCTCTTATCCTGCGAGCATTTTAAGATGCAAATGAAAAAAATCGTAGAGACGTTTTTTTAAATAGTTGATTTTTGTATTTAATTACTAAAAAACGAAGAAGCCAATTTAATATTATATATGATAAATATTGTTTAAGATTTTTTTTACTACAATTTCGTAATTGAATGTGGTTGTTTTTCAACCACGAATATATTTTAAATTGAAAAATAAAATCATAGGAGCAGCTCTTTCTAAAAACTTAGGGTTAAATAAATGCGGAATGCCAACTTTTAAATGATAAAAAATATTTTATTTTTTATTTAAAATTGTATTGCGCCTGAAAATTAAACTTTAATTAAAATTACCAGTAATATATTTTTTTAATTCCCGCAAGCAGACTATTCTCCGTTGAAATTCATATTCAGTAAATGAAATTTTATCACGGTATCAAAAATATGCTAAAAAATTCAATTTCTTGTATATGTGTAGAATTGCTTCATTTTAATTTAATTCAAAAGTCTACTTTTTTCAAACCGATTCTCTGATAATTTTTATTTTTTGTGCTAAATTGATCATAAAATTACAGACCATCACAATTAAATAAAAAATTTCAATTTCTTGTATTGTGTAGAATTGCTTCACTTTAATTTAATTCAAAAGTCTACTTTTTCAAACCGATTCTCTGATAAATTTTATTTTTTGTGCTAAATTTATCATAAACTTACAGACCATCACAATTAATTTAAAAAATTCTAAAACAATATTTGCAACATAATATGCTGACAATATCTCAATTTATTAGTAACTAAATGTAAAAATAAAGTTTTTTTTGTAAAAGCACTCCCAAGATTATTTTTATATTTATCTTCAAATGTTTGTGAGACCGTCTCTTTCAGGAAACGTCCATTAGAAATCCCTAAAAATCGGCTAAATCTTCCAAATTCTTTGAAATCTTTCAAAATTTAATGAGATCTCTTGAAACCTTTAAATTATTCTAAAATTCATTAAAATCTTTAAAATCCATGAAAATCTTCAAACCCAGTGAAAATATTTTGATATCACATCAAATCTTTAAAAATCCTTTAGAAACCCGTGATGCATTTCAATAATTACAAAATGTCGACGAAATTCAATGAAATTTCTAAAGCTTTTAAAAGATTTCAAGAGATTTCAAGGGATTTCAAAATATTTGAATAAATTACAAACAAGAAATTTCAGAGAAAATCTCAAGTTTTTCAAGCGATTTTATGAAATTTTAATGGGCTTCACACAGTTTAATTAGATTTCAAGAAATTTTATGAAATCTCCAAAGATACCGAAGGATTTCGACAGATTTTAAGGGATTTTTAAGGCTTTTAGAAATTAGGAATGATTTTTTGAATTTTAAACGAATTTAATTGTTTTAAACGGATTTTAAGAGACTTGAGGAGCTATTAAATTATTTAAAAATATTTTAAAAAAAAGTTTTTAATTGGATTTATAAAATTCAAAGGCACTTGAAAGAATTTTAAAAGATTGGCAAAGATTTCTGAATATTTAGGAGATTTTAATCGATTTTAAGAGATTGAAGGGGGTCTTGATAATTTCCCGATATTTCGAAGGATTTTAAGAAAATTTAAAAGATTTAAAATTATATCCACGGATTTTAGAAAATCTGAACAGATTTCAAAGATTTAACGAAATTTGCAAGGATTTCCGAATATTTTAATTGATTTTCAGGAATATTTAGGATTTTTAGGGAATTAAAAGGGATTTTTATGGAATTTTTCAGATTTTAAGTGATTTTACGTATTTCAATAGATTTCACGGAATTACAAAGAATTTAAATGGGTTTCCACAATTTTTAGAGGATTTCAAGAAATTTCGAATTATTTGCAGAGAAGACAAGGTATTTAAAATAACTAAATTTAAAAAATAATGATTAAAGAATTACAAGTGACACCAAAGTATTTTTACAAATTTTAAAGAATGTCAGGTAATTTCAATGGGATTTCCAGGATTTGCAAGAATTTCAAGGGATTATAAAATGTTCAGAAAGATTTCAAAGGTTTTTAAAACGAATTTAGTAGATTTTAAGAGATCTAAAGTATTTCATGTAATTTCGCGGGATTTGAAAAACAGTAATACAATTTACAAGGATTTATAAGAATATATCTGGATAGTAAAGAATTCTGCAAGAGTTTTAAAAATGTAATGAAACTTCAAAGGATTTTAAAGATTATCAGGGATTTTGAGGGATTTTCAAGAATTTAGATAAATTATAAGGGGTTTTTATTGGATTTTGGCAATTTCAAGCAGTTAAAGAATTTGAACTATGTCCACGATCAATTTCCATAGTTGTCAGGGATTTTAATATATTTGCAAATATTTAGAAACAAGTCGTGGGTTTTCAAAGGATATTATTAAAGAATTTTAAGTGATACCGAAATATTTTGTCCAATTTTAAAGAATCGCAGGGGATTTTGATAGGGTTTTAAGATTTGCAGGGCTTTTAAGGGATTTCGAAAGAAATTAAATTTATAATTCAAAATATTTCAAAGTACATCCATGGATTTTAGAGGATTTTCTAAAATTTCTTCGAATTAAGTAAAGTTTTGAAGAATTTTCGAATATTATAATGATTTTCTAGGAATTTAAATAGATTATATAAATTCTAATGGGATTTTAGCGATTTCAACCATTTACAAATATTTCAAAAGATTTAACGAAATCTCAAAGAATTTAAATGGATTTCCACAGTTTCACAATGATTTGGACATATTTTCAGGGAGCCGATAATTCACATAAAAAAATTTCTTATGTTCAAAAAATTTTAAGGTACAAAGAAAATATGTCAAAAAATATTCCCAGTTATAATTTATTTCAAAATAATTTTTGGGGAAACTTTGATTCAAATGAAGTACAAAAATGTAGTTGCTGGTCTTCTGATACATTTTCGAAAATTTCAGTCCAAAATTTCATTAACAAACAAAGTTTTTTAAAAATTCAAAATGGTGCGTTTTTGCGCTTTAATTTTAATTTTAAAGTTGAATTACATGTGTCAGTACCGCGTTTCTTCGCTTGTAGCAATGTCTAATATAGTAATATAACCTAATAATATAAATGATTAATAATAAATTAAAACGAAAATTTTTCGAAAATATTCCTGGACAAAAGAAAGGAGGATATTACATATTGTTTCGAAAAAAGATCATTATATGCTATTATTTATGTTTATTGTTATATTATATTATGTTATCAATAACATAAAAATGGTTGAAACTGCCTATGTTTTATAGAGTAACATTATTTAAGGATATTTCAAAATTATATTATAAATAAACAAAATTATTGTAAACAAATTATTTCTTGAAAGAATGTTTTTTTTCTATTTTTCGTAATTTTATAAAGTTATATCAAAAGAAATTTGGATGAAAACAATATAATCATGAAGGCATTTCTTCTTGAGATTATTATTCTGAATATTACAAACAAATGTAATAAACAAATTTAACAAACAAATTAATTATTCAGCCATTTTTCGATAAAAATATTCGTTTTTTTCGATGTCATTTTTTTAATGGTGAACTTTATGATAATTTTAGAAAAATTCATAATTCGTTTATTTACATTAGTAAATTTGTAAACAAATGCATTATTTGGGCATTTTTCGACAGAAAAATTACGTTTTTTCTTAATGTCAGACTTTTGATTGGGCACGTAATGATACTTATTGATCAATTCTATATGATGCTTTAAACAAATTTAATAATCACGCATTATTTGGGCATTTGTCGACGAGAAAGCTTTTTTTCAATTTCAGTTCATTCAGTTTAAGTTTCTCCTTATTTTCATTCTTTTAATAAGTCGACAGCTTCAGGATAATTCATTTGTTTTTTTAATTTGTTTTGAAAAAATATATAGAATTTATCAACTAATTATGAATTTTCCTTAAATTAACATGCAGTGCCAATTAGAAAGACTGACATCGTTCAAGGTCATGACCTTGAACCTGACTCGATAAAGGTCAGCGGACACCAGGTTCGTAATCAACGACCCCAAAAACCTATAACATATTTTTTTAAATTTTTTACCGTTTTCTCGATTTGACCTTCAAATGACCTTGAACCTGAAGCGATAGAGTTCAACGGATGCCAGATTCGTAATTAGCGACTCCAAAAACCTATAACGTATTTT
>NC_046660.1:45717556-45732836 GCF_010883055.1 Belonocnema kinseyi
AATCGACTCGGGATACTTATAAGATACTACCATGATTTTTTCAGATTTTTTGGTCCAAAAATAAATCAGGCCAAAAACCGGCCTTACCGACCCTCCCCCTTTATTTTTAATATTAAACAATAATAATTTCAACAAGGAATTTCTGTATCATGATATTTCTTTTATAAAAATTTCTTGCAATATAACTTTAAAAAAGGTAAAATTATGGAAATCGAAAAAGAACATTTTTTCAACAAATAGTTTGTTTATAAAAATTTTTTCGTTCTTTATATAGTATTTTAATATCTTCAACTACTCTAACTCTATGAAGCTCAGATGATTTCGAAAATTTTCATGTTATTGACGAGCACCGGAAACATTAAATAGAAAAAATGACCATTTTTTCGTCATATGTGTTGATCAAAAAGTCGAAAGCTAATTTAAAAATCTGGCTTTTTCAATTTTTTTCTGGTCCAAATTGGTCAATATTTGTGGACTATACGTTATTTTGAACCGAAAAAGTCATTTTTATGCCACGGTGTGGCGTTAAAGTTTCAATTTTTGACAATTTTTTTACGACCTTTCTATAGGAAAAAACATTATGCCGAATTTCTGTCAATAAATATTTGGCCAGTAAAAAATAATGTAAAATTGAAAAATTAAAAAAAAATGGTTATACATTTTTTTTAACATACGAAAAAATTTGGTTTCATCTACTGTGAGGTTGGAGGATTGCAAAACAAAAGCAAAAACTCTGATTTTGGCATGATAAAACTTTTTTTCATGAAATATAAATAATTTTACGTATCTTTGGCGTAAAAAATCTTTGGTTCAAAAAATCGGTAAAAAAATAAGTCAAAAATTGGAGCATTAATTTCGATGGGCGTGAGTAAAATATTGACCCATTTAGAAATTTGTTTTCCCTCGATTTGTCTTTACCGAAGACGACTTTTTTGCCTCACGCCGTTTCTATTTTGAGAAACTTCTCAAATTATTTCTTTCTTTGAAAAGACCCTATTTGTTCTGAGTAAATATTAAAAGTGAAATATGAAAATCCCATATTTTAGAAATTCCGAAAAATTAAATAATAAAATGTTGTTTGGAAGGCATTATAGAAGTATTGCCGAATAATAAAATATATTAAAGAGTAATTTTGTGACGTCACTTGTGGACCAATAAAAAAATTATTTAAAATTTTCTTTAATAAACTTGTCTCTAATTTGTCTTTCCTTGCTGATTTGATCTGCAATTGACTAGAGAAATCAATTATGGACTGTCTCAACTCGAGAATCCTAACTCTATTAGTCGTCAGCACTGAGGTATTAATCGATCAATTATGCTCGTTTGCTAATTTACTTAATTGAAGGCTAGGGCAGTTAGACTGCACCTGATTCCCTAAAGTTGATATGTGGAACTTCGAATTTAACTTTATCAATTTCCTTAGAATAAAGTCTTTCATTTTAATTCAGGAAAGCTTTATTTTATAAATATAAGGAAAAAACCTAAGATATTTTGTGTTAATATTATTATTTTGCAGAGAATTTAATTACAATTTTTATATTGAATAAAAAACCAAGAGGCGCGCTACACGCGCGATCATTTTTCATTTTGGTTCAGTAATTTTTTAATTGAAATATAAAAACAACATTAATACTAAGTTTTGTATTCCATAGTATCTATTCTCTGAAGTCATTGTTGCATTTTTGCTGCTGTTTAAAATTGTAATATAGATTTTTAAAGAAAAATTATTTTTGTTTAACAATAAATTATTTCTGGTTGCAAACGCTAACATGCCCTACTATTTTTTAAATATTGTTAATACTCTTTAAATTCTAATTATTTCTTATAACATCAGCAATTTTAGAGAAAAACACTAACATAAACAAATTTTAGATTAGCGGTCAAAAAAGTTAATAGAACCAAAAATTGTGTCTAAAATTTTTAATGTTTTTTTACAAATCTGCATCAATTTCCGATGCCAAACCCAAGTATAACCTAATTTTTTTTAAAAAGATTGCTATATTCTAGCAAATCTAATTCTTTTAAATATAAAGTAAGAATTTAATTATTAAAAAAAAGAGTTCCGCTGAAGAAAGTGAACACAACCTCAAATTGTTCTAAAATTGAAAATCTTCTTTGAAATCTATGTTGGCATTTCTGGTGAAAACCACAGAAACATTCTATTTTATTACATAATAAAATTACGGAAAAATGTTTAGGATAATAAGACTTGTTCGAAAAATAATTATTTTTGTTAAAAATAACCCATTTATTATGAAAAATGAAACATATTCTTAATCTGCTCAACAATTGCAAATATTGTTTAAACTATAAGGACTTTTGTTTAAAAATAATCTAACTTTCAGTGTAAAATGAAAACGTAACCTCAAATTGTTACAAGATTATGAAACCTTAAAATTTAATCTAATGAACATTTAATAAAAATACCTGTTTCTGGTGTAAAACATTAATATAACCTAAAATTGGTATACAATATTATATCTTTTTTGCAATTGATATCAATTTCTGTCATAAATCGTTGATAAACCCAAAAATTTTATTACTGCATGATAATAAGAACAATAACGATATTCTAAAAAATCGCATGATCTTTTAAATTAAAATTACAACTTTTATTCGAAAATCTATAGCATAACGTAACATAACAAAAATTTTTTTGAAATTATAAATCTTCTTTAAAATTTAACTATTAAAAAAAAAAAAGAGTTCCGCTAGTGAAAACCTGGCGACCAAAGGAACCGAATGGAGCCTCTACAAAGTACCCGTAAAGTCCCCATTGGGTCCCCATCCGGTTCCTTTTTAAAACAATCGAAAAAGCAGCGAAATCAACTTTTAAATTATTGAAATTCGGATTCTACGTTAAAATTCCCTATAGAAGGTTACGGAATAATCGCAATAGTTTTTTTCGCAATGGTAAAAAGTTTAAAAAATATAAGACGTATAACGCCTGTTAACTGCTACACTTCAAACGCATCGCCTATAACTGAAAAGCGTTACTTTTAGTAAAAAATGAATAGATTTCAAAAAAGATAGAAAGTTTTTTGTAGTGTTTACCAGAAATCGTGATATTTTGATGTCATCAAATAGTTCTAAATCTATTTTTTTATTTATTAAAAACGTTCATTTCTACGAAAAACACTTACAGAATAAAATACCGAGAAAATGTTTATAATAGCAAAACTTCTTCAAAAACTAACGATTTTTGTTTATAATAACTCATTTACTATAAAAAAATGTAATATAACCTTACAATGCTCAAAAATTAAAAATATGCTTTAACCTATAGGGATTTTAAAAATATATACTTTCAGTATAAAACACGAATGTAACCTAAAATTGTTAAAAAATTATTAACCTGTAAAATGTAAATATTATTTTCTAAAATATCAATTTACGGGGAAAAACGCTAACAAAAACAAAAAACGCAAATTGTTAAAATATTTTTAATCCTTGAAATATAATCATCGTTTAATAAAAATAAAATTTTCTAGTAAAAAATGCAAGTATAACCTGAAATTGTTAAAAAAATTGTTATCTCCTATTTAATCCAATTACTTTAAATTTAAACCAACAACTTGCGGCATAAAACTTTAACAAAACTAAAACTTTTGATTTTATGACTGCATGATAATCTGAACAATAATGATATTCAAAAAAATCATCTGATTTTTTAAATTAAAAATATAAATTTTTCACAATAACTACTAGCATAACATAACAAAAAATCATTTCAATTACAAATCTTCTTTGAAATTTAATTATTGAAAAAAAGAACGAGTTCCGCTTTAAAATTGATAGATTTTTTGCTAAAAATATCAATTTCCGGTGTAACACGCCAACATAACATAAAATTATTGAGAAATGGTGAATGTTCTTGGAAACCTATATAAAAATTTCTGGTAAATACCACAAAAACTTTCTATCATCTTTGAAATTTACTGTTTTTGTTTATAAAAAAAACACTAAATTTCGAAGAAGACGGAAAGTTTCTGTGGTCTTTACTAGAAACGCTGATATGTTATTTATTTTATTTTTTTATTTTGTCTGAATCTTGGTGAAATCATAATTATTTTTGTTTAAAAATATCAATTTTTCATAGAGTCTTAACCTACCATAACATTATTACAAAATTATGAATATTTCTTGAAATATAAGGATTTTTTTAGTAAAAATTTCAATATTAACAAAAAACACTAACATAATCCGAAATTGTTTTAGCCTTTGCATTTTATCATTTTTAACAAACATTATTGCATTTAAGTCTAACTTTTTTTAATGAAAAATTTAAATTTCACGTGTAAAACATATCAAGATAAGGTGAGGTTAGTCAAAAATTATAAATATTCTTTGAAATCAAATAATTTTGCATCAAAAACACTAATTTCCAATGTAAAGCAAAAACGTAACCTAAAATTATCTTAAAATAATGAACCTTTTAATTAAAATGATTTTTGTTTAAAAACGTAAATTTTCGATTCGAATTTTTTTTAGAACACATTCATGATTTCTTCCCTTTTTATGCTTGCAACGCGAGTCTAAAGTAGTGATTCTCAAACATGATAACGTCGAAGCAAGCGAAACTGTAGTATTTCTCCCTAGGGAGCAAAAGTGTGACGTCAGAGGTGAATATCGTATTTTTTTAGTACTCGTCGGGGAAGTCCCACTTCTTTTTCTTGACACGTAATTGTCTATTTTTTTAAATATTAGTCACATGCGAAAAACTCTAACATAAAAAATATATAATATTTTTAATAATTCATTAGATAATTTAAAATTTTAAGATAACATTGTTCCCAATCAGAAATTAATAAATTTGAAAAATGTCCTATTTTCCCTTTGAAAATTTTGGTATAATATATTTTTAATTGTTTTATTTATTTTATGGAGGTTTTTACGGAGAAGAAAATTATAAAAAAAATATATTTCTACCATTCGAGTGTCTAATAAAATGTTCTATTTTCGAATTTTGCAGACACCCCCGCTCCCCCCCCCCCTCTAAATTTCTTTCTTTTGACAGAACAAATATTATCATAAACTTTCTTTTATTAAAAACATAAATTGTTTTCTGACATAACGTCACGCAACTTTTTTCAGACTTTAAAACCGTATAGGAAAATAAGAAAGAGGCCTGCATAGATATAAACAATAGGTATTTATAATGGATGATCGAGACTTTCTAATGCAACGGAAATTTGGTTATAAAAGTCTAAATCTATTTTCCATAAATTTGGTTTATGATAAGCCTGATCAAAAATTAGACGAGCTTTTATGTTCAGGATGAACATATTTTACGAGTCAGCTTAGTGTGACGTGCCGCGAATTTATTGGTCGATAAGCATGGCAAAACGTAAAGCCATGCGAACAAATGTTCCCGTTTCTCATTGGACACAAAAAGCCTTATCCATTTGTGCCCCCGGCATTAAAGCTGTTACTTCGTTCTCTTTGTGCCGCAAATACTATGAGAGACGACGTAATAATCGAAATTGTTTCGCAGATAAATACAAATCACGAAATTGCCATAAAACAAAGAAAGCCAACTTTCAATTATCTTACCATCTCGCTTCGGAAAGAACTTTCCTGTCAGTCTACGCAAAAAGCATGACAAAGGCAAATTACACGCGTACAAAACCCTTCTCGCCCCTTTTTTGAAACTTTATTATCCTCTGCTTCCCCCACTCCTCTACTTCCTCCTCTCCTCTACTCTCCCTCTCCTGTCCTTCCCTTTCTCATCTCTTCCTCAGAAAAAAATCCCCTACCACTACTTTCCTCACTTACCCCTTACTTTTCCTCCCCAACTCATTCTTGTTTCTAATGATTTCTTCTACTTCCCCTCAATCACACTTTTCATCCCTACTTCTCCCGACTTCTCTTCCCATTTGTTCTCTACTACAATTTCCAAACATTTCTCCTCTCTTCCCCTACTTCAAACCCATAATGTTCTCTTATTTTCTTTTACTCCCCTTCCTTTCGTCTCTAATTATTTTCCCAACGCACTCATTTTTACTCATTTCCCCAGTCATTACATCCCCTAATCCTCCGTGCCTCATTTCTCCTCACGAAAACTACTGCTACTCCCATAATTTCCGCTCGCTTCTCCTGCTTTGCCTACTATAATTTCCTGACACTTTCTTCACTTAATATCCCCTCACTTCCTTTTAATTCCCCTTTTATAATTTTCCCTCACATCCCATACTTTCTTGCCTTTTAATTTTCTTCAATTCCCAGCACTTTCCTTTCTATAATTTTTTCTCGCTTCTTCTCGTTCTTCTACCAACATTTCTCTTTCACTTCCACTATATCCTCTCTCGTAATTTTTCCTTGCTTTCAATAGTCTTTCTCTCCATATTTTCTCGCTTTTACCCTGCTCTTCTGACCTTATCACCCTCCTTCACCTTTATGTGAATTTTCTGTCACTTCCCCATCTTTCACTTTTCCTTTCTTCACGTTTCCTCGCTTTATACTCACCCTCTATGTACTTCCTCTTCGTTCACTTCCCGTACTTACGCGCTCCTTATTTTCCCTAACCTACCCTCCCGCCCTTTTCAATAATTTCTCTACTCCCTATACAATTTGCCCACACTTTCCCTATTTCTTGTCCCCTCAATTTCTTTTACTTCCTCCTCTGTTAATTTTTCTCATATCTCATACATCCCTTCTCCTAAATTCCCGTCACTCACACTACTTCTAACCTGTTCACTTCCTCTCTCATCATTTCTTCTACGTTCAGCACTTTCCCTCCTATAATTTTCTCTCGCTTATCCGCCTTTATCTACACTAGTTTCTCTTTAACTCCCTCTAGTTTCCCTCTTATTACTTCAACATCCCTAATTTCCTCTAATTCCCCTCCCATAATTTTCCGTCGCTTCCCCTACTTCCTACACCCTAAGAACCCCTCAATTTTCTTTTTCCCATCTTCTACATTCTCCTTAATCCCTTTGATTTCCCTGACTTGCCTTCCATTATTTCTTCTACTTTCCCTCCTATAATGTTCCCTCACTTTTTCTATTTCCGCTCCCATTATTCTTCGTCAAATGTAATACTACTCTCCCATAATGCCACCCCCCCCTTCTAATTCTTTCCCTCCCTCCACTTCCCCTCACTTGCAAAAATCCCGGGGCAATAAAACCCTAAAATGGGGAACCTACACTCTTAGGAAATTTCGACAAAGTGTATATATTTTTAGTATTTTGACACACCCTGAATTACGTTTTTTTCTATTATTTTATTTTGCCTATCGACAAATGTACAAACATTAATCTTTGAACGTATAATTCATAAAAAAAATGATAACTAAAATTTTTAAATCTCCTACCTGAAAGTAAAAATAACATTTTTAGTCAATTATTTAGAATAAACAATTAATTAAATCCTAAAAAACACTTTTTAAAGTTTTTTATTTCAAAGCAACATAAAATGTGTTTAAATTTGTTTTTAGCTCTAATTTACCAAACACTAATTTTCAAAAAGTGTTAAAAAAATGTAGAGAAAAAAATCAGAAAAATCCAATATTCAATATTTTATGCCGCCATATTGAATCCAACATTTCTTATTCATAACTTTCAACGTTTTGAATTCGAAATAAGCGACCCCAAAAATTCCTACATTTTTCCTACATTCCTACATTTAATAATTTTAGCAGCGCTCCGAGTTTGCACTAGGAAGTCCAGGTTCTATTCTTGCAAGATATTGATTTTAAACCGTTTTTTTTCTTCTACTTTTGTTTAATTTACTACTTTTAGTCCAAACAAAGTTCTTTAAAACGAAATTATCAATTTTCATCATTCAATTGATCACTTATATTTTAGCTATTATTATTTTCATTCGATATAAGAATAACATATAAAAATAGTATAATAAGAATTAAATGAATATATAATTATAAATAATATAGTACAATAAAATGATACGAATAAAGAATGTGACTTAAAGACAGTTTCTATTATTATATTTATAATATTTATATTTTTAAATTAGTGTAATGACTTCTTTGAAAGTCAATTGCAATAAAAAAGACTTTTCATGAAAGAAAATTTGCAATAAATGCGGAAATCAGGAAACGGGCCCATAATTTCCGTTTCAAAACTCGAAACACCGCCATCTAATGTAACCGAGAATTAAAATCACATCGCGGTCCATGTAATGTTAAGGTGTTTTTTATTTATTTTTTTTTTTTATTTTGAATTCTTCATGGTGTCACCACGTATTTTATTTGAATGACAAAAAACCATGATCCCCACCAAATTTCAGCGAAATTAGTTAGTATTAACATGTGGCCCAAAGCACTCAAAGTTTCTCATGTAATTAACATGGGGAAAGTACCGTAAAATTTCACATGTAGTCAATTTTTTATATTTTCTCGGAACCGTTTGGCTCGCTACAATTATGATTTTTAGACTATGCTCCAAAAGTATACCTACACGAAAAAATTTTCTTCTTCGAGATTTGCAAACTGACAGATCCCTAAATATGAGCGAAAATTATAATTTCCACAATTAATAATAAAGACAATTAAAATTCAAAATTGAAAAAAAAATTTAATATAGATGCCCAAATTTTGTTTTTAACTCATTATTTCTTTTTTCTCGGTGACAACTTTGCAGGCGTCAATTAAAAGGCTATATTATTGTATACAAACATATTTCATCAGACATGAAAGCCACAATTTTTAAAATTTCGAAGTGGCGCCTTATGAAATTTTTGAAAACTCGTATTTTATGTGCTTTTTGTCCAAAGGTCTTTAAATTTTAAAGAAAAATCAATTGTATTTTTATAAAATGTATGGTTGGAAGTGGATCTCGAAATTTTCACCTGAGTAAAAATTACGTCTCATTACTATTTTCAAAAGGTTACTTTATTTTTACAAATTTAAACATAATATGAAATACATTTTCGAAAATGATTGAGTTATTCTCAAGGCTTGGTTTTTTAAAATAATAAAATAATGAGTTTAAACAAATTTTGGGCAACCACTTTGCATTTTTTCAAAATTTTCAATTTTTATTGTCATCACGTGCTTTCTAATAAATATATCTGCCTCTTGTAATAATTTAACAAAATTTTGTTATTAATGGTAGAAATTGTAATTTTTTTTAAATTTAGGGATCCGCTATTTTGTAAATTTTGAGAAAAAAAAATATTTTTTCAACATAGTTTAAAAATCATAGTTTTATAGGGCCAAAGGATTCCGATAAAATATTAAAAATTAACTACATGTGAAATTTTATGGTACTTTTACCTAAGTAAAAAAAAACTTTGAGTACTTCGGGCCACATTTTAACCGATTTTAACATTAACCGATCTCGCTTAAATTTCGTGGAGATTAGTTTTTTTAGTCGTTCAAAGAAAATATGGAGGTGAGCCCAAAGAAATAAGAAAAAAGAATCCGCCAAGACAAAAGTTAGATTTAATTTTGTATCCTTGATCTTTTAAATCCTATTAATTATTTTTTTTCTTAAATTTTCTTTTCAATTTAAAATCAAGCATTGTTTCACATCAAATAAAAGAAGGATTTCCGGATTTGGCGAGTTGTTACTGTCGCTCGTACTCTGGGATAAAACTTTATTTCAAATGACAATCGGAAGTTGAATTTCGCTGACCATTCTGTACGTGAACGGATGGTAAATAGCATGTTCTCAAGAGGAGAAGAGTAGAGACAAGGGTCGTGACTACTTCTCTGCAGGTGGTTATATACCAGTGAGACAAGGGTAAAAAGAAAATGAGTCAAGCTGACGTGAGTCCAATTGTAAAAAAAAAATTTATTTAATAATTTACTTCTTTGTCTCCTCTTCACTATTTTCTTTTTATAATTACGATCCTGAATGCACTTTTTCTTTACATAGCAATCGACATGAAACATGTTGACAATCTTTAATCAGTGGATCAAATAG
The DNA here is from genome assembly GCF_010883055.1 of Belonocnema kinseyi. Lineage (NCBI taxonomy): Eukaryota > Metazoa > Arthropoda > Insecta > Hymenoptera > Cynipidae > Belonocnema > Belonocnema kinseyi. The sequence continues at coordinate 45,727,444 of NC_046660.1, forward strand.
TTATTAACATCCTGATGAAAGGATATTTTTATGATCTCATTTTTAATTTTTTTGTAAGCGCGAGATAAGGGCATATATAACATTTTCGACTTTTTTTTAATGGGGTTTTTTTTGGAAAAATACCAAATTGAAAAACTCCCTCCTAGCGAAAAACAATTCCTCTGGATTTTCTTAAAACATAATAATATTTCTTAATCAAAATTTTTATGTGTCGATTTATCATCTCAATGGTTACAAAGCAGATGTCCAGTTTTTTTTCAAATTTGAAAATTGGATTTCTTATCGCCGTCTAAATATGAAAAAATATGCACCTCCAATGAACAAACTAATAAATATTAATATAAACTAATAAAATAGAAAATAATATTTTCAATAAAGCTTTATTTTTATCCATTCACACATCTAATAGCTGTAAAGTAGTCTTCTTTTTTCAAATTGAAAATTTGATTTTTTATCATTGTCCACACTTAAAAAACAGGCTCCTGGAGCATAAAGAAAACTTTCCCCACCATTTACTTAAGGCATTATAATATTTTTTAATTTAAATGTAGATTCTTTGTCGCGGTTTAAATTTGACAGAACATGCGCCTCGAGCAAAATAAAAATTACACCTCTATTTATAAGAAATATATTCAACAACTCAATATCGAGCTAGAAAAATAGCTAGAAAAAGAAATGTTCGCTCTTCTAGCAAATTAAACAGTTAATTTTTTCTCATCGTTCAAAGTTAAAAAAGTGTGCATCTCACGGGAAAAAGCTGTCCCCCCCCCCATTTTCTTGAAACGTAGCATATTTTTGCATTGAAACTTTTTTATCGATTTAGCTACTTAAAAGGTAGAAAGCGAAATCCCTTTTTTAAATCGAAATTAGATTTTTCCTCATCGCCCAAGCTTAAAAAACGGTTACTTGAGTAATAAAAAGACACCTTTCGATTGTCTTGAAACCGCATAATATTTTTAATCAAAAACTTTTTTTTAAGATTATGCAAATTAATAGCTAGAAAACAAATTCGAACATTTTTAATTCATTAAAAAGTTCGATTTTTATAATCCTTCAAAATTGAAAAGATGTGTCTTTCAATAGATTCCCCTCCATTTTTTAAAAAACTGATACATGATATTTTTTTTAAAAACCTTTTCGGTTCGAGTGAGCAACCCATTAGCTAGAAAGCAAGTTCGCTTTTAAAATCCAAAATTTTATTCACTTTTTCTTAAATTAAAAATTGTATTATTTATCACCATATACAGTCAAGAAAATGTGCACCTCGAGTGAAACCCCCCCCCCCCCCCCCCATTTTCTTAAAACATAATAATATTTTGTATTAAGATTTTATTTTTAAGATTCAGCAACCTCATAGCTGGAAAGAAAATTCTCACTTTTTTAATAAATTGAAAATTTGATTTTTTATTATCGCTCAAAATTTTAGAAATATGCACCTCAATAGAAAAAATATTTTCTCTTTATTTTCTTAAAAAATGTAAATATTTTTTAATAAATTATTTTTTGTATCGACTAATGAACTCACTTACCGAAAAATAAATGATTTCCTCTTTCGCATGGAAAATCGAATGTTTTATGACTGTCCAAAGTTGAAAAAACGTGCGACTAAAGAAAAAAATTCTCTATGCGTTTTCTCAGAATTTAATAACATTTTCTAATCCAACATTACAGAGTTTATTTCAACACTAATCAATTCTAAAAGTCATATCTAATTTTCTTTTCAAATACAAAATTTGATTTTTCAAAACGTGCTTTTTTGCCGTAAAATCGTGAAAATGTGAGTTAATCCCTCTTGAAATTCTACCTTTCAGTTATAAAGCCTCGAATTTAACATTTGAACAATATGAAGTTTCACAATAAAAATCGACATTCGTTTTAATAAAGGAAATTTTTTCCATGTTTTGAATATGGAAACTGTATCTCTGTGATTTATCGATCATTAATAAGCATTTTTATTGTCAGCCACGTCGTTTCAGCTGAAATGCTCGAGGCAAGAGAGTTTTTGAAACCCCATTTCACAGTTTTTGTTTTAATTTTTTGTCTGACCTATTATGTGACGGTCGATTGATTCAATATCAAAGACTCGCGAAATTTTACCGGGGAATGCAAACCAGACTTCAGAAAGGGTAAAGGGGGGCTAAGCGGCTCCTGTTTTTCGGTTTTTGATAATAAACTTCAAAAAGGAATTTAAATTAGCTATTGATGCCTTATTATGATCTCCATGTGACCCTCTTTTGTACTCTAAAGCACAAAAATACATTTAGTTCATAAGAAAATATTTGTCATTCCATCAAGTTCGAGCGACGTTGCCCCATAATGTGGGGCAAAGTTTATCACTCATAAAACAAAGTAAATAAAAGTAATTAAAAATAAAACTTTACAGAACAAAATTATTCATAATGTTGACAATCATGTTAGAGCAAATAAAGTTAACAAGACTTGTGGCAACTTTAAATAATCTGCTCATTGCCACCATACCTTTTATTTGTGGAACGCTGTAAAACGTATCTTTGTTTTCTTAAACAGGCAAAAAATGTCCCTTGATGGTCGGTTTGCCCCGCATGCGCCACTTAGCCCCATTTACCGTATTGAATTATAGAACTCTGGGCATGACAAAAACCTTAATTTTAAAAATTAAATTTTTCTGATAAAAGATCTACTCACTTTTTTCCACTGGGAATCGAACCACAGAACTTCCAGTTTCCGTTCGGGTGCTTTTCCAATTAGCCATTTCAATTTTTAAAGATTTCAAATAAAAAATCCTTTTTTAAAAAAAATATACTCTATCTCAATTCAGGTGTTATATTTATAATACGACTCATTTTAAAGGAATCTGTATTATCATCAGATGTAGTTACCATCGATCAGTGTAGATGTTATTGCAAAATCCAAAAAATAGGAATCCAAACTATAAATCAAGTTAACCCTTCAAAAAGCAGAAAATACTTAACGCCATTTCTGAATAGATGGAAAGTAAGTTAACAAACTTTATCAAATAAATTTGTCTGAAAAAAGATCTAATCACATCGCTTCACTGGGAATCCAAAATTATGTGGTTCGATTCTTTGTGGATCGAAGTAAGTAGTTCTTTCTTTATAAAAATTTATTCACAAAATTAAAAAAATGTATTTTTTATCTAGTTAAACATGAATTTAAGTATTTTCTGTTATTTGAAAAGTTAACTTAATCAATAGTTTGGATTCCTAATTTCACGGATTGTGTTATGACATCGAAATTTACCGATGGTAACTACCTCTGATGATAATACAGATTCCTCTTACCTTAATTTATTAATATTCTACCATAAACTCGTCCCATACTCAAGATTACATGATATTACATGGGAGTACACAATATTATAGGGGTCATTCGGCGTAACTGAAGATTTCAAAAGATTACAAGAGATTACACGAGATTAAACGAGATTAAAATTGAAAAACAAAACTGAAGAAAGAGATATCAAAATCAAAGTCATTTCTTAGGAAAGAAAAGAACATAATTGTGTGCAAAAAAATTTAAGACCAACAAAAGGTTCGTAAATTATTACCTTTTCTGAAAAAAATCCCTGCTACTTTACTTTCCAGTTTTTACAATAATTCAATTATCCTTGAATATAATCATTCGCTTCAAAAAATTTTATTTACGAAAAATTTTTTTCAGGATTTTAGCCATAGAAAAATTCACGTTAAAAATTATAAACCTTTAGAGCTGTAGATAATATTTTTTTCCCAAAAAATAAGCCATCATTTACTATAATTAAAGCATTTTTCATGAATTAATAAGAAGGGAAAGTAAGAAAAAATTAAATTGCACAATAAAATCGTTAGAAATTTTATTTAAGTTTTAATTTTTTATTTGAAACGATATTTTTCATGCAAAGTTTCATCATTAGTAATATTATTCTGATTGTTTAAATCGTGGGGAAATTATTTTTTCAGAAATATATTTTTTGGGATAACAACTACCTAAAACTCTGTATTGGACAAATAATTAATTTTTAATTTTATTTGTTTATTTTTAATAATGTAAGATTTTAAGTTGCATTTTTTATATCATTTTCTGTTCTGCAATTTCAGTATCATTTATTTTTTTCCATCAGTGAAGTATATTTTGAGAATTTTGCGCAGTATTCGAAAAAAATTTCACTGAAATATATTGATACATTATCTAAAATTGATACAACTGTGCGGCATTGATTTGATAATTAAGAGATGTAGAATTGAGGATAAAAGGAAATATTATCAAAAAAGGTAGAAGAAGCTTAAAACGAACAACTTTCAAGTTTCAGAACAGTATCTCATTTTCCCCCAAAAAATTATATGCTTTTGAAATATTAAATAAATTGAAACTTATTTCAAAAAACTTTTCTTGAGTAATGACATTCTGTTTTTAATTATATTTATCTTGCGCAAAGAGAAGAATATTTAAAAAATTGCGACTAGCAATTTTTAATCCCTTAGAAGTAAATAAATAGAATTTAAACTCAATTGTTTATTTACTCAAGTGAAAGTGCAGAACTTAAGGTAGTTGTAGTATCGAAAAACTAATCTCTGAAAAAAATATTATCTTTATGGTTTTAGGAATAAGAATGATATTACTAACGATGTTATTTCTAATGAAAAACATTATTTTAAATCAAAAATTCTCAAATCTCACAACAAAATTTACTGACAAATTTCTTTGTTACTGATTTTTTTTCACTATCGCTTCTAATCAATTTAAAAAAAAAATGTTTTTATTATAATATTTTAGGGCTTACTTTTTTTTAAATATTCTCGTCAACTCTAGTGTTTACGATTTTAAAAAGAGATTTTTCTGTCACTACATTGGTTAAAATATTTTTCAAAAAGTAGAATTTTTTAAAACATATAACTATGTTTGAATATTATCGTCCGTTTTTTGCTTCCTTATAGAGGAAGATTTGAAAGGGTAACATTTTTGAAAATTTCGTAATTAATCTGACCAAAGTTTCTTTAATTTAAAAAGGTCTAATGCAATGTTTTAAAGAATTTTACGGGTATATGGATGTTTGTGTATGCTTGGATGTCACATTTTTTGTGAAGATGAGAACTTGAAAACGGTTACAGATTAACATAATTCGAATTTGATATACGAAAATAAAAGATTCCTTGTTTCAAGGCAAATTAATTGACCTATAATATTTAATAATTTTATCTGAGTATAAGAAAGTTATGGTTATTAATATTACATTAAAAATCGATTTTAATAGTAAAAAAATTTAATTCTTACAATTTAAAGTTGATTCAAGAATAAAAAAGACTTATTGATTCGAAACGAATATACCAGGTGTATACATATGAAACCGGTATTTTTTCAAGAAAAAAACACATTTATTTCAAGAGAATGATAACAAATATTTTATTCAAAGTATG
>NC_046660.1:45732936-45748877 GCF_010883055.1 Belonocnema kinseyi
ACGCCAATTAGCACAAATGGTAAGTTCCGACAGTGCCTACAAGTGTGCCTACTGGCCGCTAGATGGCAATACCGGTTTCATATGTATACACCTGGTATTGACCTATAATATTATTACATTTTAAGGAAGATGTAGAAAACCATGGCAATGCATAATATTTTGAAATATAATTTTGTATAGTAAAACTTTTTTCTTTAACATAATTCAAAATTGACGCAATCACAAAAAATATTCTTTGATTCAATGCGAATTGATTGACCTATAATATTGATGCACTTATTAAATAGTAACAAAGCTATGGTAATGTATAATGTTTAAAAATACGGTTTTTTTTAGTCAAACTTATTTTCTTTAATATAACTCAAAGTTGATGCAAGAGTAAAAAAGATTCCTTGGCTTGAGGCGAATCGATTGACCTATAATAGTAATACATTTGATCAAAGAGTAAGGAAGTTAAGGTCATTTATATTATATTAAAAATGGATTTTAATAGCAACAATTTTCTCATTCTCATAATTTAAAGTTTATGTGAGAATAGAATAGATCTGTTGATTCAAGAAGAATCGATAATATTTGAAGAAGAAAGAAACAGTTTCTTAAAGTCAAATTTTTTCATTAATATATTCCAATATTTATGCAAAAGCGAACAAGATTCTTTGATTCGATGTAAATCAATTGACCTATAATAATAATACACTGTATAAAAGAATGCAACAGAATTTCTCGCTTCCCTTTACCAGTTTGAAGAAAATGTTGTATTATTTTGTAATTTTGTATTTTTTTGTCAATTTCCATTCTTAAATTGATAAAAAAGAAACCTTTTCTTTGCTTATAATTTGAAAAGTCATAAATGCTTCCTTTACGAGGAAGCAAATACAAATATTATTTTTTTGGAAAAATACGCTTCAACCATACTAATTCAAATTTTTTAAAGTACTTTTTGTACGGCTGAAATCGTTAATAGAGATTTTTAAAAAAACACACATTTTTATAAACAAATAAATATATTTGAAGATTACTACCTTATTTTTTGAACTAAATGCAGTAGAGTTGCAGGGAATAATTTTGGGGAAAAATTCATGTTTTATTAAAATTTATCATATTAAAAAAACAATTTTGTTCCAGATACCATATTTTTTGCTTGACATCAAACTTAAGAAAAATTTGCAATGTTCATCATATTTCTGCATTAAATTACAAGATAAAATTCTAAAATTTTTGTATGAGTATGACACAGTCCCTTATATTATTAGTAATTTTGATATCTTAATTTTTAGTTAATTTTTTTCCATTTTAATCCTGTTTAATCTTGTGTAATCTCTTGTAATCTTGTCTAATATCATGTAATCATATGTAATATTTTTTAATTTCATATAATCTGACTTAATCCTCTTTTAAATTAATTTGAAAAAAAGATAAATTGCAAAAGTTTATATTTTTTGGCACGTAAAATGTAAAATTTCCAATTTCGAGCATAATTACGATACAAGAAACTTCCAGTCGTTTTAAAATGTAAATGTGGGAAAAAAATTAAATAAATACAAATAGGTTTCTTTTCACAATTAGATAGCTCATGGTGACTCAAACACGAACAAAACTCGTAAGTTCTTGTCCCTAGAGACAAGTTGAAATAAAGTGGCTGACTGTTGTACACAATTGGTCCCATTTACACAGTGTAGACCATTTATTTCTTATTTTCTTCTTTCATATCCCATTTTTCTTCGTTCTTTACAGCCGCGAATGAAAATTATAGGTAAGAATGAAATCAGTACATATGAAAATAATTGGAAAAATCGGTAAGAAAAAGATTTAATATAAAGAATGTAATTTTTATTTCTTAATACCCAATTATTAAAAAGCTCCTGAAACCATTTTTTATTAACTCTTGAAACTGTCTTGAAAGAACGCGAAATAATTTGAAACTATTGTTGTCGGGAATAACTCGTTCCTAACTGGATGTAGCTTTGATTGTTTTTTTTGTTGCCATCTAAAACAAAAATCTGAAAACTTTAGGATTATGAGAAATGTGAAACAATTTTAAATACTATGTGTAATAATTATCATAATCAATGTCATTCGCAAATAAAAAATTTGATTTGCTTAGTTCAAGAAACATAACATGGAATCCAAATAGTCGAAGTTATTTAAAATAAATTTTTTCAACCACACAATTAAAAAAAAAAGATTTGATTATTAACCTTATAAAGGGTAGATAAAGGTAATTAGTTGAATTTTGAACTGCAAAAGATAAACTTTTAACAAAGAAAAAGTAACTTTTAACAAAGTAATTTCATTTTCAACCGAAAAGATGATTTCTCGATAAAATAATAATTTTGAACAAAATAATTTTGAACCAAAATAAATGATTTTGAACTGAGATTATTAGTCTTTATCTGGAATAGTTGAATTTTGAAGAAATAGGATGAATTTTCTTCGAAATGTATAATTCAATTGCAATACTTACATTTTCAGTGAAAAAAACAAAAACAAAAAAGTCATTTTGAACAAAATAATTACATTTTTAAACAAAATGATGATTCTTCTACTAAAAGTATGAATCTTTAATTAAAATAGTTACATTTTTAATAAAAGATTGAAAATCCTTGACAAGAATATTTAAATTTTCACCTGCAACGATTAATTTCTAAACAAAAAGAATAATCTCTACTAAAAGGACGAATTTTCGACTAAAAAACATAACTCTTTAATAAAAAATTTAAAAGTTACATTTTTAGTTAAGAAGATTAATTTTGAACTAAGGAGGTGGATTTTAAAAATAAAATTATAGAATATTCAACTGAAATATTTCGATTTTCCATTTGAAAAAAATTATAAAAAAAAAAAAAATTTCAACAAAACAGTTTAAATTTCTACTAGAATAGTTAAATTGTTAACACAGAAGATTAATTTTAAGGTGAAGAAAAAATCAATTTTTCGCAAAATATCTTAGGTTTTGACCAAGGAGATAAAATTTTAATTAAAATTATGGATCATTTACCTAAAAAATTATTTTGGAACCAAAGAGTTTAGCTTTAACCAATTATTTAAATTTTAATTCCAAAGAAGATCAATTCTGCACATAAAATTTAGTATTGGATATTTGAACGAAAAAATATTTAAATTTCTAGTAAAAACAGTTGAATTGAACAAAAAAAGACGACTTTTTATCATGAGTTGAATTTTTCACTAATTAAGATTTTACTTTCAAGTGAGAGAAAAAATTAAAGAAACTGTCGAATTTTCAAGGCAAAAGATTGATTTTCGACTAAGAAGATCGATTTCCACCAAAAAGAACGATTTTTTAAAACAAAATACAAAAATTTTCAATTAGAAGAGATAATTTTTCAACCAATAATAGAGTTACAGTATTATTTTCGGTTGAAAAATTATTTTCAAACAAAAAGAAAAACTAATATCCAACAAAATAGTGAATTACAGTAATATGAAGCTGCCTTTACAAAATTAAAGAGGCTCAAGATTAAACTTTTGAGTATAAAGACATTTTTTTATATTTGAAAATCTCGAAGGAAAGAATTTGGCCAAATTCAGACACATAATTATGAATTAATAGGAATCAAAAATTTGTATTATTTAACCAAAGCCGGACATATTTAACGGAATTAAAATATGTATTTTAAATGAGTAAAATTAAACTCTCTTGCCAAATATCAATCGAAAGTTTTATTTTCATAAAAGGTGCAAAAATTACATTTTTTCAGTATTTTTGTCGAATTTTTTCATTGGAAATAATTATTTTTGAAAACAAAAAATTACGCCCTAATAAGGTTAATTTTTTCTTCGCTAACACAAAAATGGGCCTCCTTTTAAGTGTTTACTCCTATGATATTTTAAATAAATTTTAATTGAAAATCAACAGTTTAAATATTTTCAATATTTTTGGTGATGGATAGGTCTTAAAAAGATAAAAATTGTTCAAAATTAAATTTTAGTTTAATCAATTTAAAAGTACTTGGTTACTTTAATTTTCTTTACAAAAAAAATCATAAATTTCCAATCTGATGATTAAATAATTTAATCAATGAGATCTGTGGAATAATCACTTACCAAAATCCAAATTTAGCGGTAAAATAATAAAATTTGTAATAACTGAGAATTTTAAATATTCCCTGGCCGTTTTTAACATTTCTTTAAGGAATAAAAACAACGTTAAACCTAAGATATCAATAATGTTAAAATAATTAATTTTCATTCAAGAAAAAGCAAATTTTCAACAAAATAGTTAAATTTTTAAACAAAAAATTTTGAATGTTTAACGGGATATGTTGAATGGGATAGTAATATTTTCAATTAAAAAAATTAATATAAAAAAAACTTATTTTTAACGAAAAAGTTAATTTTGTACTGTAAAGGCTAATTTTAGAAAAATACTTAAATTATTAACCAAATTTGAAAATTTTAAAGGAACTTTTAACTTGTTTGAATTTTTTGTCCAAGAGATTAATTTGTAATAAAAAAAATAAATTCTTCAGTAAGGAGATTAACTAAGCATTAAATAGTTAAATTTTCAGTTAAAAAACTGAATTTGCAATAAAAAAATGGCAATAGAATAAACAAATTTAAAAAACCAGAAAAATGTTTTAATCTTAAGCGATGAACTATCAATAAAAGTGAAGAAGGATTACTGTTTACAAATAGCGAAAATGTTAAAACATAAAAAAATTGTTATATTAGGAGCTTTTGTTCTACTTTAGTCTGTAAATCGCTATGGCTCTGCAAAATTGAATTTTCTTTATTCGAAAATACAAATTCTTTTAAACGTGCTATACGTCCTGTAAATCATTGTCTGTTTCAACATTATTATTTTTTATTTCGTACTTCTGAAAAATATGAAACTTCCTACAACCGAGTAAATTTTTTTTCGGGCTGAAGAAAAAACTTCAATTTTCTTATGTTTGGTTACAAATCTTTGGTAAATTAATACTTTCAAATTACCTAAATTATTAGTTAAAATATTATACGTGTTTCATTCATAAATTAAAATGTTCCCAAACGTCAAAGAAAACGAAAAATAAATTGTCTTCTTAAAAAGTTTTATATGTTAGTGCTTTTTACTAAATTTTTTTCAGATCTTTTTCAAAACGAAAAATTATTAGATTTCAAAGATTAAACATTTTAAGCAACTCACGTTTTTCTTTTTTTTTTGTATTGTATTTCCATCAGTATTCAAATATTAATTGTAATTATATTTTAAAACAAAAATCATTACAGTTCGAAAACAATTTGCAATTTTTGAACAGATTAAAGTTATATTTACGTTTTTGACAGGAAATTGATTATTTAAATGAAAATCATTAAATTGGAAAGAAGATTTACAATTTAAACAAATTTTCTTTTATATCAGTGGGTTTTGTCGAAAATTGTTGATTTTAGTTTTTTTTTTCGTTGGATTAAAAATTGAATTTTTAACATTTACAACTTTAACTATTGGAAATTGAAGAAAATTGAATTTTCAACTGTTCATAATTTAATTTTTAACATTTCATAATTAAAGATAATTGTAAAAGTAATTTGTTAAATCGTTGAAAAATTAATAAAATTGAAAATTCCTTTTTGAACTGTTAAAAATACAAAAAAGCGGATTTTGTATAAAAATGTCATAAATGTAACATTAATATCATTCTACATGAGAATTTAATAAATAAAAAATTCAGCTTATCATAAAAGGAATAAAAAAAGTTGATTCATTCGAGAATGGGTCAACATTGGCGAATATTGTTTTGACAAACAATATTTATCCAATCGAATTACTAGATTTGTGACGCGAATAAAAATCCTCAGTCTGGTGAATTTTTTGTTAAAGAAAAAAAAATAGTTTTAAAAGAAGATTTAAAATCTTCCACAATTGTTTGTTTTATTATGCTAGTTTTTTTTGTCTAAAATTGCTTCTGTTAATACAAAATTATTAGATTTAAAAAAATATTTGCACTATTTGAACAATAATGAGGTATGCGAATTTTAAAAAGTGTTTATTTAGATTCACCTATACCCTGTTCCCACTTCTGAAAGATTTACAACTTCCTAGGACTAATATGAAATATTTTAGCCAGTTTTGAATGCATGGGTGTGGAAAAAATCCAATTTTTCTATATGTAGAAATATAAATCACTATAAATCTGGATATTAATATTTTCTTTAAAAAACCTTTCTTTAAATTAACCTTTATTAACCTCCACTTTCGGTAGATTTAAAACTTCCTTCGACCAGTAGAAAATGTTTTAGAAAATTTGAAATATCTTGGCGAGGTAAAAAATCAAATTTTCCTGTGTTCATCTATGTCACTATTGTGCTGAAAATTTTTTTTTCTTCGAAAAACGTTTTTTATCTTAACATAAATTTAACAGATATGCATTTAAAATTTGTGTAATTAAAAAAAAAAAGTGTAAAAAAAAATAAAAACACCCCTAAATTCGTCTTCGAAAAATCTCGATGTCTTTTATTTCAACAGTTTAAACAGTTTTATTCGAGGTTTTTTGGACACGAATCTGGGGCTGTTTATATTTTTTGACACGAGGTTTAGCTTTTTTTCTAATTAATTACACAACGTTGCAATCCATATCCATATATGACTATTAGTATTTTTTAAATTAATTACACAACTTTTAAATCCATATCAACAGCAAACTTCAAGGTCGTTAATGTTATGGAAAGTTTGCAATTTCCGGTTTTTGGAAAAATGGAATTATCCCATGTTAGTCAATAAATCACTATTTATTAGGATATATTTTTCGAAAAAAATCGTAAAAGAAAAGCAATAAAAAACCAGAAAAAAATAGCAAAATCAAGTTGAACGGACGAAAGGACATTAGGAAGGCTCTTTTTGTATTATTTAAGATTCTAATTTTAGCATATAAATAATAATAAATAATTTTACAGTTTAATGAGATCATGAAAGAAAAAACTTCTAATCAAATGATTGGAACCTACGGCGTTAAGTTCCTTGAAAACGTTGATAGAATAACAAAAAAATAATGGAAAATTCAAATACAATTTCCAGTCATCGATTTCCCCCTGACAATTTTGAATGACGGGACTCGTGAAGTAATTATTTGTTAATGAGTAGCATGAAGAGAGTTTAATCGAAAAACTAAATTTTTTATTTTTGGAAAATTTAATTACAAAAACAAAATTTCTTTGAATACATTAAACTAACATTTAATTTTGAATTTTTCTCAGTAAAAATGTAACTCTGCCCTTTGTAGTTGAAAATTGATTTTTTCTAAGTAAGAATTAATTGTTCTTGGTAGACAATACTACTGCTAGATAAAAAATTATTCTGCTTTGGCTGATAATTCGACTATTTTATTGAAAATTCGTCTTTTTTTGTTAAATTCAATTCTATTTTATATAAAATAAAAATATTTTGTAGGTAAAATATATTATAGTTGAAAATTCAATTATTGAGTAGAAAATCGAACTAATCGTTCAAAAATAAACTAATTTGTTTAAAATTCACATTTACGTTTTGAAATTCAAGTATTTTGTAAAAAATCCATTTTTGTTTGTTACAATATCATAATTTTAGATCAAAATTCAACTATTTGGTTGTGAAAGAACTTTTTTTGTTGAAAATTTACATCTTGGTTTGAAAATCAACATTTTGGTTGATATTTCATTTCTTTGTTTGAGAGTTTATTTCTTCTTATGGAAATTCTTTCTGTTTTAAAGATTTATCATTTTAATTGAAAACTCACGTATATAATGAAAAATGTGAATATTTTTCTAAAAATTCGGTTTTTTGTTTGTTAAAAAATTAATTTTCCTGACTTTAATGTGATCACTGAAAGCTTGCTTATAAATGTATATGTTAAAAATAACCTGCTTTGGTTGTATTCAAATGTTTTTTATTTAAAATTAAAATCTTTTTTTCGTTGAAACATTAAACATCACTTGTTTGGTCCAATAATGCATAATTTGTGATTGAAGAATTAACATAACAGTTTAAAGTTGAACTGCATGATAAAAAATATATTTTTTTGTTGTTGAAAATCAATCATTCTAGTTATAAATTCTTCTTTTCAGTTTTCAAGTTAATTTTTTTATAGAGAATTAATGTTTTAGGGTAAAAATGTAGTTTTTTTTTAAATTTGCTTCTTTAGCTTGGAAATTCAACAATTTGATAGAAAATAAAATCAATTTATTAAAAATTAACTTTTTCGGTAAAAATTACTATTTTTGGTGTGAAGTTATACTATTTTGTAAACACCTAATTTTTTCTCAAACATTCATCCATTTAATGGAAGCTTCAACTATTTGGTCGCAAATAAACTTTTCTGTTAAAAATTCATATTTTTTGTTGAAAATTGATATTTTTTGTTGAAAATTCAACTATTCAATTGAAAATTTACCTATTCTGTTGGAAAATCCATTTTTCTTTTTAATAAACATAATTTTTTGTATCGCTGAAAATATAGCTTTTCTATTTTGAGTTTGACATTTTTTTCTTATAAATTAATAGTCCAACCATTTGGTAAAAAATACATGCAGTTTGTTGAAAATTAATCTTTTTTAGTTAAATTCAGCTGGCTGTTAATTTTTCGTTCTTGTTGTTGAAAATTTTTTCTTTTAAACTGAAATTTTTACGCTTCTATTTTTTGTTAGCCCCCAAAAAATTATTTTTCTTTTTTTTTTAAATTTAACTATTTTCCTAAACTCGCATTTTTTGGTTAAAAATTAAATTCTTGTGTTAACAAGTCGTCTTTTTCGATTGAAATTTCATATTTTATGTAAGAAAAGTCACCTTTCTTGGTAAATATACCCACAGGTATATTTTTGTCTTTCTTATTCTATTATATTTGAATTCACGCTCATGAATATACCCGGACAAAGGAATTATAATTCATTTTTTTCAATTTCATTGTATTTAAAGTCTAGTTCATCCGCCTGCACGTTTTAACTTTTTTTCATTGACGTGGCTTTATTCAGAGAGGAAAAATACCTGCATTATAATATTCATTTTCTCCTAGATCCCAGTTTCGCTGAAAGAAAATATAAACAATAAAGCAATTTTCACTATTTTCTCCTGTGAAAATTTTCTGTTTAAAAAAGTACAAAAACTCAAAACATTTTTACAGGAGTCGATAAATAAATACAATACATTATTAAAAACACGGGAAAGGACAATTTTTCTTTATTATTCGCACAAATTTTGTACTTTAAAAAAAAATTTGTTCACATTGGTGTATTTGTTGCAGTTTCAATTTTCTATAACAATTTGAAAAAGTAACAACTTTAGGAATTTACAATTACGATAATCTACAACAATTTACAGGTTTTGTAGGCAAAAACTTGTTCGTTTAAGTTCTCGAATGAAAAATATTTAGGATATCATCAACCATCACAACCACAATTTTCCGTTGAGAATTCATCTATTTTGCTTAAAAATTATTATATATTGTTAAAAAACAAACTACTTCTCGGGAAATTTTAAGTAATTCATTAAAAAATAACAAACATTTTTTTGAAAATTTAACTCTTCTGTTAAAAATTGTTGCTTGTTGTTTAAATATTCATCATTTTTGGTATAAAATCTCTGTAGAGGGATTATTAATTATTTTTTTAATTAGGCCTTTCTGGTAGAAAATTTAATTATACGGTTAAAAATTCATCCATGGGAGAAAAATTAACTAATTTGTTACAAATTTGTTTCTTTTTTTGGTAGAAAATTCAAATACTTAGTTGAAAATAAATTTTTTTGGTGAAGATTAATATTGTCGACATAAACATTCAATCATTTGCCTTAAAATTTATGTATTTTGTTAAAAATTTAACTAGTTTTATAGAAAGTCCAAGTACTAGTTTGAAAAGTAACTTTTTTTATTGAAAATGCATCCTATATTAAGGCAAATTAAACTTTTTTATTCAAAAGCGTTCTTTTTTGCATGGTTTAAAAAAGTGACTGAAAGACTTTCTTGTTTGAACATTCAACTCTTCAGTTAAAAATTCACCTTTTTGTTTGAAAATTTAACAAGTTTAGTAAAAAATCATCGATTTTGTTGAAACTGCAATATCTTCTCTTGAAAATTTAGGAATGTTTTTTATTTTAAGTTTATATTTATTATCATCTCAATCATTTTTATTTTTAAATCACAAAATTAAGTATGTAAGAAAAATAACTCTTTAACAAGTTTTTTTTTATTTCGACATGATATGCACAGTATTCAAATTACAATTTTTTTCGGATCTGAAATGGAAAAAGATTGAAGATTTTTTTTAATCTTTCATTTCGAAAACGATTTATTATAAAACAATGAAATTTGCAGGTTAAGTCAACGAAAAGTCTCATAGTTAAAAGTACATAAATAAATTTGAGTTTTGATCGAGTTTGATTCGAAGAAAATTCAAATCTTTGAAACCCGAAGATATTTTGTGTGCTCCTTGTAGGAAGAAAATGGGGAAAATGAGAGGTTGTGAAATCAGTAAGTGTATATTATTAGTAGTTTCTTAGAATGTTATGGATTCAAAAACATTTTTTAAAATGACAATTATTTAAAACTTAATTTATTTGCATCCGATATCACTAACGGATTACATTCAAATTCGGAAACTTCAAGTGACGATGAGACAGAAATCTCAGACGACTACGAAAGTTATTTAACTTTCAATTCTCAATATGAAGAGCATTGTGAGAGTCAAATTATAATAACAAGTTTGCAATTATTATCATCAAATTATAATTCCTTTTACAATCATTACTACTTTCTTAATTTTTATATTCGCTTCAAATGTACTTGGTGAAATGTTATAAAAAATTTCAGAACAAAGCTGAGCATAGCCCGAAATTTATTTTTAGATTGAAAGTTCAATTCCATGATCTTGGAAAAACTCCGGAAGAAAAAATTCAATTGCTAATACTTTTGGGAACTCTGCTACTAGGAAAGAAAAAAACAGTAGGGCATTATTTGAGTTTTATGTACAAAATTTGGCGACGTTTTTACGACATCGTTACGACATCTTTACGACATCTTTACGACATCCTATGTTCATTTCGTTTCGATGTCTTTGCGATATCGTAAAGACTTCGCCAGATTATACGACTTATTTACGATATCGTAAAAACACTTTAACGACATGGACATAGGATGTCGTAAAGTTGTCGTAACGATGTCGTAAAGATGTCCTAACGATGTCGTAGAGACGCCGCCAAACTTTGTGCCCACTGGGCGAACAGAAATCAAGGTGAAACAGTTTTTAAAAAACGATCACATCAGTTTTCTTATGCAAGGGCAAAAAGATGCAAAACTTGGAAGAAATTTTTTGCCAGTTCCGTAACGTAAATACTAATGTAAAAATTGGCCTATCTAATTTTTACTCTCTCAGGCCAGCTTTTTGCGTTTATGCTGGTTCACAAGGAACCCACATCGTTTGTACATGTCTCATTTCATGAAACTCATGGCATCGGGTGAGAAATTACCGCAAAAGTCTACGCTTAAAATAGTTTTTCGATCATTTTTCTTGAAACGAAAGAAAGTCATATGACAGTAAATGATAAGCAAATTATTCTAAATAATTTTTCATAGTCATTACTGCCTTTGTTTCGAAATTTTTCAAGCTACAAATAAATTTTTTTCATTTTTTTCATTTGTATCATTGTTATTATAAAAAAGCAGCACGTCTGCGATTGCGATCTACTTCTGGTATAACTGAAAAAAATTCACTCAGCAACTTTCATCTATGTCAATAATATTTTTCCAGGGAGTCACATTGTGAGTTTATTGAAAAAAATATATATACTTTGAAAAATTATGAAGATGTGTTATTGTTCTAAGTTATTGTTTCCAACGACACGTACTTACTCAACTGCGCATGCGCCGAATTTGGCATCTAATTAGTTTCTATTTGCGCGCAGTTTAAAAAAAATATATTTTTCTTGTTTATTATAAATAATGGCATTTAAACTTAAATGGTGATAAATCGTAAATTATTGGTCAGTTTCCGATCATTTTTTATCTTTAAGTGACAACTGAATTTTTTTTAGGAAACAATCGAAAATGTCAATTTGTAGGGAATCTTTTCGCAAAAAATTAGGATATCATTTATAAGGTTCGAATATTTAGTTTTAAGTTTGCTTGTCATAAAAAACAAAACTTTTCTTCGAAACTTACACAATCTACAATAATCTTACGTTTCTCAAAGGTATAATGAAATTTTGTTTTCTAAAACCTCTTCTTTATGTGCCCGTACTACTTTAATTTAACCTAAAATATCTTGATTGGAAATTCAAAATATAGTGGTGGTCTTCTAAAGGAGAAAGTCCATTAGCTGGTTACGATTTTACTTAAATTAAATCTGCCTGGCCCCGGTCTGGGCGTATGTTTCATCCGCAATTTGGCCATGACCAGTATTCCTGATCTGGGCCCGACCTGACGTGTTCTAGCCCCATTTGGGGCCAGATTGAAATATCTGCACGGAATGATGCTTCAAGCTCTTGGTTTCATTTCTTATTGTAAAAAAATGATTTTATAGCAGTTTGTGTATTTTTGGAATGATTTAATAAATTTCTATCGGGTGCTCATCCAAATATTTTTTGATGTGCTGATTACGAATGTGGCATGTTAGCTTCTTTAAAACGAAATCGCGACGTTGTTTAAAACGAAAATTAGTTTAGTTTAATTGAGGGATTGTAAATTAACGAATGTGCGCATTATTCATGGACATTAATGTTCCATTTGTTATCTAACGACACTAATAAATAATAGATTTGTACAGCAATAATACTGTTTCTCTTGCTTCCCTTTATCTAGCCATATATTGCGCTCGTATGCTATCATTAAATATTATGGAAATTGTAGAGTTTATAGAGCATTTATGGAATTTATGGAGCAACCACACGCTCAAAGCTGACCCGACTGCACAAGGTAATCCTTGACTAAACCTGCAAATTTTATCGTTTCATAATAAATCGCTTTCGAAATAGAAGCTTTAAAGAAATTTTCATTTTTTTCTACTCCAGATTCAGGAAATAAATTTTAACTCGTTTCGAAAAAAATACGTGTCGTTTTTTTGGTGTCTACAACAAGAAAAAGATATTCAAGGTGGTTTTATTTTTCAGTTGTAAATATGATATGGAATAAGCCTTATATTTTATTGTTAATTGTTTTACTTTTCTACAAGAAAATACAAAAAACTAGTTATTTTTATTTAAATATGCAATATTTAATAAATTTTCTACATTTTTATACAAAAAAGTACAGGCTTCAACCAAAAATAACACTTTTAAAAATGTTGTACTTTCTGGTAAATCTTTTTCACTGGGGTCAGTAAAAGCAAATTTATGATAACCATGAAGAGAAGTATAAATTACACAAGTAAAATGGTAAGGGTCACGAAAAAGTCGTTTCCGTGTTATAATTCGGCGTATATCTTCGTTTCAGGGTATTGCCAGTTTTATCGCCTTAGCAGCCGAATATCAAATTTGTGTGGCGGTCAGTGAGAAAATCCTGAGAAACGCAAAGCCTGAGAATTTCGAGAAGATTGTGGATAGCCTTGGATCAAAACCGAATGCTCGAGCAGTCGTCCTTTTCGTCGACGAAGATAATATCAGGTATGCAAAATAATATGAATAAAAATCTGAGAATAAAACTCCGACGTCTCAGTTCTCTTTATTCGATATTTAATGTACATTTTTCATTCCTTAAAATTACCTTAAGAATTTTTCAACAAGATCTTACTATGATCATCAGCAAGCTTGCGCATTTTAATTTAATTTATGAAACATAATGACTTTGCAAAGCTCTTCTCCTTTGCCAATTGCTAATGAGATTGATCAGCGACCTAGGTCAGAGCGATGAATCTTAATTTTTCACCTAAAATCTGAAATTTTCATCAAAATATATAAATTTCCCAATAAATCGTTAAATCTTTAAGGCAATGTGACGAGAGGGTCACGTGACCAAACCTGGTCATCAATTTTTCTTTCCCAAATTACGTCCAAGCGTAATGAGGTATCGCTATGAAAGTTTGGGAAATGAAATAGGAGGTAATAAAGTCCATGTCTCTGCTTTGTTCCGGTGGAAATTTTGAGATAAATTTTTTTTTTTTAAGAAAATACCAGTGGAAGTTTTCTATCCCAACTTCCGTCCACACGAAATAAGATATCGTGTTAAAAATTTGGCAGGGTAAATAGTAGACATGCAAGAATGTGTCTCTTGTCCTAAATAATTAGAATAGTGAAAAAAGTTGTTTTTCTCAATTACTATTTTGGAGAAATACCGACCGTGCTGTCGACAAACCCTGCAAGCATTTTGCAATGTTGTCAAAGGGCTAGTTATGAGGTTTACATTTATCAAAGTGGGACAAAAGAACAAAAATCGCTGACGAACATTATGCTCAAATAATGCAAAAACTAATGTTTGCACTTGGAATGCAAATAAACATATTTGATCTGACATACGTATCAGTCTGGTATCAGGTATCAGCTGTGTGAAAGCAGCACTAGCGCAGCGAGTGGACAACTTCGAACTTCTAGCGGTCTGTGGGTAAAGCAGATTGCATGATTATAGTCAGAGAAAGTTAAAAGTCAAATGTGTCCGTCGATAATCATTAATTGCATACATAAACTTTTTTCTTCCTCCAACTCTTTGCAAGGCCACAAACGATCCTTGAATATTTATTAACATTTCCCGAAAAAAATTTCCGCGTTATTTAAACTTTTATTTTTTAATATGGGTGAAAAAATATTGATCTTAGGGCTGACTTGATCAGCTGTTATACTCATAACATGGCCTTAAATAACAATATTAATTTTTACCATAAAGATTAAGTTTCACAATGAAGATCAATTTAAAAAAGTTATGATTTTTTCATGAAATTTCATTTGTTGCAAAAATATTTTTGTTTGCAAATTTTTTAAAGCATTTTAAAGATTTTAAATACACTTATATTACTTATAAATTACTTTAGCATACTTGAAAGTATAACTCTAAATTTTGGTGAGTAAAAAGGTTCAGTAGTTGTGAAGTTATAGACTACCAAAAAGTGAACAGGGTTAGTATGACCCAGTCTGTAGGAGATGTTCCCAAAAATAGGTGTGTACTTAAAGGGTTAAACTAAACATGCATTACATGGATTAGTTATTATTAGTTATTTTCAGTTATTTTAGATTGATTTATTTTAATAAAAGCAAAAGTTTAAACAAAATAAAATAATTTTAACAAGGAAAATAAATTTTCATTCGACGAAATGAATTTCCTGTTATGAAACTTAATTCTCTACCTAAAAAGTCAAATTTTTATCAATTTATATAAATTTTAATCAAATATTTGAATTTTCAATTAGAAAGAATAATATTTCTTATTGAGATAAATTTTTAGAATGAAGATTAATTTTCTTCGAAAAAACACATGGATATGAAAAATACATGAATTTGCAGCAATATAGCTTAATTTTGAACTTAAAAAGATTAATCTGTAAATAAACGTGGCACAATTAGTAACTTTCAGTTAACAGAGATTTATTTTAAACAACGAAAAAAACAATTTCAACCAAATGATTAAATTTGTGATTAGAGAAATAAATTTTTCAACCAAGAAGATTACTTTTCTCCAAAAGAATTCGAATTTTCAAAAAAAAATATAATAATTTTTAATAAAATATTTAAATTTTCAATTAAATAAAAGAATTTTCGGCTAATATTCTCAATTTTCTACCTAAAAAGTCAAATTTATATCAAAATACATAGAAACTCTTCTATAGAGACCCATTTTTGGGACAACCGCAGACCCCGCGTAACTCCTATTACGAGGGTAGTTCAATAAGTCCTTAGAATGACCAACAGATGGCGCGCTAATCACTCCAAATCATCTGTTTTCAGTCAGCACCATCCCCGACTAGATATATGGTGCAGTCACAGTCCACATCTTCTGAGTTTACGTGTTTTTATAACCAATTGAAAAAAAAATTGTTCGTTAAGAAAAATGGAAAAA
>NC_046660.1:45748977-45783407 GCF_010883055.1 Belonocnema kinseyi
GTGTATAGAGCTCCAAGGAGATTATGTTGAAAAAAAAAAAATTTACCCAAAAAAAATTGTTTTTATACTTCATTCTAAGGACTTATTGAACTACCCTCGTACATCTGCCTGTGGGAAGGCGTCTTCTCGGAAGGGCTATAGAAGGGAGGGCTATTAAAGGGTTTCACTGTATATAAATTTCAATGAAATAGTTGAATTTTTAATTTGAGAGGTGAATTTTAACTATGAAGATTATTTTTTACAATGAAGATTGATTTTCTACTGAAAAAGACGAATATTTAACAAAATACGTAAATTTTCAGCAACATAGTTAATTATCAACTGAAAAAGGTCCATCTTAAAGATCAAATTTAAATCAAAATATATCCAATTTTAATCACATAGTTAAATTTTTAATTAAAAATATTAATTCTTACAATGAATATTAATTATTTGTAATTGGTTTTCTGCAATTGTTTGTACTTATTGGTTATTATAAATTATTTTTAGTCAGTAGTGATTTTTTTTTTAATTCCTTAAAATACTTAAATATTTAATCAAAGAAACTAATTCTCGGCCAAGAAGATTACTTTCATACCCAAAAGTCGAATTTTCAATGACAATAAAAAACCTGTTTTTAATAAAATAGTTAAATTTCTAATCAAAGAAATTAATCATCAGCCAAGAAGATTACTTTCCTACCAATAAAGTCGAATTTAAAAAATAAAGAATACTTTAAAATAAAATATTTAACCTTTAGATCGAAGAAATAAATTTTCAGGCAAGAATCTTAATTCTCTACCAAAAAGTAAATTTTTATACAAACATATATAATTACAAACAAATAGTTAAATTTTTGATTAAAAAGATTAATTATTACCATGAAGATTAATATATTTTCCATTTAAAAAGATGTATTCTTAACAATGCAAAAAAAAACTATTTTCAACAAAGTAGCTCAATTTTTGATCAAAGAAAGAAGTTTTCAACGAAGAAGATTACTTTTCTACCAAGGACGTCGATTTAAAAAAAATGTAATACTTATCAATAGAAGTTACATTTTCAACAACAAAAAAAACAATTTTCAACAAAATGATTAAGTTTTCAATCAAGGAAAAGAACTTTCAACCAAGACGATATTTTTCTACCAAAAATATCAAATTTAAAAAAAGAACAGAATAATTGTGAACCAATTATTTAAATATTTAATTAAAATATCAATTTATAGCCTTGAAGATTAATTCTCTACAAATAAATAAACCAAATTTAAACCAAAAAAGAATTGTTGAATTTGATTTGAAAACGATAATCATAAAAAACAACGAAATTTCCACAAAATAGTTTAATTTTTAATGTTAAAAAATTCATTTTTTCCCATAACGATTAATTTTCTGCCATAAAGGGCAAATGTTTAACAAAATAGTGGCAACAGCAACAAGCCACTTTCGATAGAGAATAGTTATTTTCAAAAATCGTGAGGAAAAAATCAATAAAAATTATCTACAATGTTAGACAAAGAAACTTATGACTTCAATAAGGATGTGAGGATTTTCCAACACGATTGCTAAGAAAAAAATAACTGAAGATATTTTTTTATATTTGACGATTGATAATTTTCATTGAAAATTCAACTCCTTTAATAGAAGGTAATCTGATTTCTTTAAAATGTACTTTTTTCTAGGGGCAACTCTTTGGTCAAAAATTTGTTTTTCTGTTTTGGTTTATATCTGTTTTTTTACCTGACTGTGTAACTTTCATTTCCAATTGAAAATGGATTTTTGACTTCTTAAAAATTTGTCTATTTTGCTAAAACTAAACTTTTCGGTTCTTAATTTCCTCTGCTTCGTTTATGAATGCATCAATTCCGTTAAAAAATGACTGTTTCGTTGAATGCACATGGTTTTTTTATTGAGAATCAAACATTCTACAAAAAATTCGTCTTTTGGCTTAAAGTTTCAACAATTATAATGAAATACCTTTTTTTATTTAAAAAAAAAGTAGAAATCTCTAGAAAAGTTGAAATACTTAGGGATTTAGTGAAATCCTTTACAATGTTCAAAATTTCTTCAAAATCTTTGGAATCTGTTAAAATACCTTGAAATGATTTAAAATTCTATTAATCCTTTGAAATAATTGGAATGCATATAAAATAAACTAAATCTTCTCAAATTCTTCAAAAACTGTCAAAATATTAGGAAATTCTTTGAAATTACTAAAAATTTTTCTAATTTCTTAAAATTTGTTGTGATATTTCAAAAAAACTTTAAATTTGGTTAATCCTTGTAAATCCAACGAGTTCTTCAAAATTCATCATTCATCAATTTATCAATTCATTCAAAATCTATTAAAATAGCTTAAAATTTGTGTAATCTTAAGCAATACTTTAAATTCTTCTGAAATAATAATTAGAATCTTCACAAAATGCCTTTGCATCTTATTGAATTCTTGAAAATTCTACAAAATTCTTTGGAATTTCTTGAAATTGTCGTGATGCACATATTTTTAAAGAGTAATCCTGAAAAAATCGTTAAACGAAAAATACTTCATAAAAATGTAATGAGTTCAACTTCTGAAAGTTTAATGGGGAGGATATTAATTAATATTTGTTTAAAAAATGGTTTTTCTTTTATATAAATAGAACATGCTTAAATCCAGAGTATACACGAGGATGTAAGGAACAATTATTAATTGTTGCTGTTCGTGAGAGTCATAAAATAAAGTTTATATTAACAGCTTAAGTTGGCCGTACTAAGTAAAGTTTCCGGTGTAAGAAGAGTCCTGGTAACCTTTTAGTACACGTCCTTTTTTTATGAACGTCCATTAGGGCGTACCTTCGTATCTCTTACCAAGCATGTATTTCTTTACTTTAGCCTGATGTCACTTCTTTACTATACTATGGCTGTCCTAGTTCCTGCTTTAAAAACGTGTCGTCTATAAGAAGGAAAAAGTAATCTTCAAATTTAATAAAATTCTTTAAAAAGTATTATAATAATAATTAAACACCGTCAAAATACATTAGAAGTTTCTTTAGCAAGTTCTCAACTCATGAGTAATGTAAGGTGGCCCAAAAAATATATTTTACCCGCCTCAACTCATTTTTTAAATTAGATTTAAAAATAATTGTGCCATTTCGAATAATTGTAAAAATCTTTATTTTTAGGATCGTATAATCTAGTATAGGATAGGACAAGATATGATTAGATAGGATTAAAATGTAGAAAATCCTTTTTAATTAAAAAATAATTTTCACTACAACAAAAAACCATTTCTGAATATTTCAGTTTATACGCATTTCCCATTTTCAGTTTTGTATATATTTCAAATTGAAAAAAATGGTTTCACAAGAACTTTTAATGACAAAATCTTTGGTAAAAGCGCCCAAAAAACTTCTTATAAAAGGCTTTTATAATGATTCTATGATTTTTGTTTAAAAATTATCCGATGATTCGGGCTGCCATTTTTAATTTGATATTTTGATTACAAATCCGTAATGAGCGATCCAGGGAAACTGATCAACATTTTTTATGAAAATTAAATAATTTAATATGGTAAAATAATACTTTATTTTGAATATTCAATTTTTTATTGGTATCAATGAGCAGTTAATCTAAAACCTCAGATAACAGATCTTTATGCAAATGCCATAAGTTTTTTAAAAATATGTTCACAGCTTTTTATCCGAAATTTTTAATTCTGTATTTTCAAGAAAAAATCGTAATTAGCGATTTTAAATACTTCTGTCATGAAAGTTCTATACAAATACTATAATTTGTTTATGGATCTATTTACCAGTTTGCATCTGCCGATAAAATTTTGGAATTTAAAGTTTTGAAATTTTACATTTTGGTTTATATACATCTGCCCACCATTTTGTGTTCGCTATTTTGGATTTTGAATTTTTGACCTTCAGTTTGATCTTTAACTTGACCTTAAAGGTCATCTCAAGCTTAGCTTTGTGTTTTTAAATGGGAACCACTATTTTTGACATCGGCAATCGAAAGAGCGGAAAATTTTACGTTTAAAAATGTACTCAGGTCATAGGTCAGGTGTGACCTTGCAGGTGAGCTGAAGGCCATTCAAACCTCAACAAGGCCTGGCTTGGATTAAAGATACGGCTGTGTATTATCTCAGGTCAAGGTCAAGTAACTTTCAACGAGAAATGCAATTTTTACCTTCAATTTGACCTTGAACTTGAGCTTCTAGGTAATTTCAAGGTCTAATTTGTGTTGCTTACGCTTATCGTTACCCAGGAAGAACGAAGTCGACGTAGTGGACGTAGTAGACGAAGTACATTCTTTTTTATTTGGGGTGCTTGATTTACGTGAGTCCCCTCACCTCTCACAACTTTTTGGAAAATCTTTTCTTAACAATATCATAAGGCGAAAGTTTATTCCATACTTCAAGAGTAGTGATTGTTTAAGTTTGAATGACCTTTAGCCGACCTGCAAAGTTACACATGACAAATAAACTGCGTACATATTAAAACGTAAAATTTGCCGCTCTTTTTTCCCATGTCGAAAATAGGGGTTCCCATTTAAAAACACAAAGCTGACTTTGAAATGACCTTGAAGATCAATTTGAAGGTCTAGTCGAAGGTCAATTTTCGATTTCTATTCAAAAGTTACTCTAAGAATGACATTGACCGATGTAAGCATTTTTTCTGGACAGTTATTTAGGTGTTTTCAGATTTTCTGGGCACCCTTTATAATCGCTATTATACATCTATTAGCTGATATGTAATGGTCACTATAGATCTATGACCTAATAATTTTTGATGCCATAGATATACATAGCCATAATGTACCTCATACCTATGCCATTGTAAAGTGGCGCTTAAGGTTCTCTTCACATGTATAAATCACACGTTCATATTCATGCCCTTCTTATATAAAATCGACTGAATCATCACAGTAAAAAAAATGTTCAAAATGATACCGAAATCAATATCATTTTGAAATGCAAGAAAAATGTATGTATCAAATCAAATCAAGATGGCTGACGTTGTTTGACTACTTTAGCTTATATGCAAGCTTTTCATAGTTTCTAATCATCCATTGTACTTGAAGAGTAGAAAAATTCATCAAATCTGATATTAGAAAATATCTCCTGTTAAGTGCAATTGTCACTTGCGTGTGATTAGATCTCGTACAATTTTTAAGTATTGTCGTTATGACATGGATGACAGAAATTGGTGGCTATTTTGTTAAGTCTGACAAAGAAACCAAAAAATGTGATCAAATCCATCCGAATGTATAGAGGATTATGATCTCGAGAGTCAAATGATCGTTGACGCAAAATTATCTGCAACAAAATTGATACTTTTTTCTACTGTGATGGGGGAGAGGAAGTTTGTTGACTTTTAATAAAAACAGACGCACAGAAAATCGCCGATCCTCTATTGTACATCGAAATCGGTGTTCAAGTGAGTTGCAACAAATTTGAGCCACACAAGTTCATTCGGAAAATGTAGGGGAAACGCTTCATTTAGACACTGTTTTTTCTTATCCAGAGCAACGTAAAGTGTCATCTACAAACTGTCAGTCACTTGTCAAGATGATTTTGTCGTGCGTTATTTGGGTGAAATAGATGTTGATAAGCATGTAAGTTATAATAATAATTACCTGACTTTCAATTTCACGCCATTTACCAGTGACTATTAGTGTCTTGGAATAAAGATTGTACTTGGCGTGATATAATATCCAAATCTTAGGTTAGTCAAAAACTACATGACATTCAAACCACCAAAGCCGGGATATAAAAACTAAGTCGTGACCGTCTGCATCTTAATTGTTGCCTGTTCGTTCGCAGAAATTTCCTCTAGATTTTCTGCATTCAAAAATGTGTAGTTAGCTGGTGGTTGAAGTGAAAATACCTGATTGTATATGTAGACGGTCATGACTTTTTCTACACATCCCGGCTTTAGTTTAAATATCGACGGCCATGACTAACCTAACATTTGGAAGTTGCATCAGAAAGTTATCATTTTATTCTAAGTGACTAGTACACACTGTTAAATGAAAGAAAGTTGAAAATTAGGAAAATATTATTTCAATTAGTTACTTTATTAACAATTATTTAGTCTAATATCGCAATGCGAATAGTTGCTTTGACAGGTGTTCAGATGGCTGACAGCGCAGTTCAGCACTCCACAACTCTCGACATTGAGCCAAAATTCAATCTCCAAATGAGGGACGCGTTCATTTTTCGGAACGGTAAAAATTAAGAAAGGTAAAATTTCAGAGTGGGTTATAATACATAATGGTAAAACTTAGGAATAGCAAAAAATTCGGAAAAAGGAATAAATCAGAAATCCAAAGCTATATGAATAGTATTTATTCGGAAACCATTGAAGCGGAAAGGGTGAAAATTCAGAAGCGTTAAAATTAGGAGGGTGAAAAATTAGGAATATGTAAATATATGGAGAGGAAAAATTCGGAAAGTAGAACAATTCGGAATTGTTAATAAATATACCTATTAGCAGGTGTATAATTGTTTATTTATGGTAGCAAAAAAATGTTTATCGCAGTGAATTTAAATATCATATCGTAATAAATTTATGTTGTACGTTGAAAATTGTTTTTAAATTATATAATGATAAAAAATCATTATTTTTTCGTGAAAAATTAAAAATGACGGTTATCATAAATTTATTATGATATGCTATTCAAATTTATTGTGATAAATATTTGTATGCTAACATAAATAAAAAACCTTTAGACCTGCTAATAACAACATTTATTTACTATTCCGAATTTTTCTACTTTCCGAATTTTTCCTCTCCGTATATCTACTTATTCTTAATTGTTCACCCTACTAATTTTAACGTTTCCGAATTTTTACCCATTCCGCTTCTTTGGTTTCCGAATAAATACTATTCAGAGTTTTGGATTTCTGATTTATTCCTTTTTCCGAATTTTTGGTATTCCTAAGTTTTGCTATCATATATTATAACCCATTCTGAAATTTTACCTTTCTCAAATTATATCCGTGCCGAAAAATGAACGGGTCCCCCAAATGATACTTTCCCCTAGATGCAGAAATGTGCACCTACGTTCAGAGGAATACATTTGAGACCTGAAAATTGTTTCAAATGCTCATTGGGAGACCACTGAAATTTGAGCTGCAACAAATTTAACAGCAGCGTTTTTCTGTGCACTCGTGAATGAATATCCCCTTATTCCCCTTTCTGTATAATATACTGTCTTGAACGGAACTCAACAGAAGTATCTCATAAAACCGGTTTTATGTGAAGCTTTGACCTAATCAAGTCTTCTGCCGTATTTCAATGTATTACGTAAAGTGCAAGCCAGTTTGAGCCCCTGTTACTGAAGAGCACCTGCGAATCGTAAACTCAGCACGGTAGAACACGAAATGGTCATAATTTCTTGGTCTGTATAAAACTGACGCTATAGTGGTTATGATTGACAATACGCTGTTAAGTCCATATAGTGTTGACGAGAACAGTATTCTTAATAGCCAGTTTCATTTCTTTTCTCGAACAATTTAACCAAATTTTGTGTGCTTATTTGACCTGGAAGGCTTGAAAACCCTGGAAATGACCTGGAAGTTTTAAAATCTTAAGCTTAATTTTGATAACCCTGGAAATGGCCTGGAAAGAGTAAAATTGTTTTTAAATTCTCATTATATTTATGTAAAATCCCCCCCCCCCCCCACACACACACAACGAAAAATCTGTATTAATTTTTTTTTAATTAAAAAATAGCAGAGTTATAGCATTTTCAAAATCCAAGAAACATTCAAAAATAAAAATTGTAAGCTGAATATAGCACGATATAAAAAAGTTACATAAAGTAAAAAGATACTTTTTGAAAGCCCTATAAGATAATCATAATAACTTTTATAATTTTTTCGAAAAATTGAAAGAAAAGATGTTGAAAATCCAATTTTTTAGGGCATAAAGTATACTGAAAAAAATTTCATTTTACAGTCAATATATGCAAGATACGATAAAAGATAAATGGATAAAAATTGTGCACCCAAAAAAGATCTACAAATTTGTTTATGAATCATTTTTTGATAGAATGCTTACTTTTTGTTTATAATTTGGAAAAACGATGTAATGTACAAAAACGCAAATTATACAAATTCGTAAAAAACTTTTATTACAAGAATACATTCAAAATGAAAAAATTAATTTTTTGGGAAAATGACACAAGCTACAATAAGCTTTTAACTAATAAAATTATTCACCTAAATTATGGTTACAAACTATCTTCGAGCCTCTTTACGCTAGTATCCGTATTTTTGGTTCAATACGTAAAAAATAACATTGAAACTAAACAAATTAAATTTATGGAACAATGACACAAGTCTCTGTAAAATGTTTAATTATAAAATTGTTCTTTTCTGTATGATGCGCACTTTAAAAAATTTTTAAAACAAGATAATGAAAATACGTATGTTTCAATACCAATATATATGATGAATTGTGATAATATACATTTATTGAAAAGTTCGATTTCTCATTGCAGCTGAGAATAAATATTAGTTCAAAATAAGGAGCAAATATTAAAGTAACCATTAGAAATAAAACTTGTAAATTATTTTGCAATACCTGAAAAAGAAGCACCAGCCCGAGGTGCAGGAATAAATATAATATACAATTGGTATAATAGTGTAAAACATAGAGTAAATAAGTTCACATTTCGGACAGAATCAAATGTGAAGCACGAAACACGTGACGAGAATGTGTTCGCTAAAGTCGAAGGAGCTTCAACAAAAGAGAATTCACAATCACCAAATTACAGTTTTCGATTTGTTTATCTTTAATTTTAAAAGGCCTGCGCACAAATGTTTCTGAAATTCAAAGACCGAGCGCGTAGCGCGAGGTAAATACATTATTGAAGGCGAAGCGCGTGATAAATATATTATTGATCGTTTACTCGGGCTAGATCTAATGAGTAAAAAAAAACTTTGTAGAAAAGTTTGATGAATATTATAATTTAAATCAAAGTAATATAATTGCTCCTTTCTTTAACAAAACTAACCTGAGTTCACTTGAGTTTTGGCAGGAAACTGCCAAAGAGACTTTTCAAAATGTCAATTTACAATCCAAAAAGTAAATGTTTTAGATTGCAAAGATATTTTTGAAATCACAAAATATCGTTTTTAGTTAAAAAAAAGAGCGTTTGAAAATTTCTCCGGTATTTAAATTTAAATGATTGGAAATTTATAAATATTTGAATACATTTAAATACTAAATGGTACGGGGTAACAAAATTACAGATCCTTCATTTTTACATTCTCATTCATGAGGGTGTAATGTCATCGTCGAGATTTTTTATCTCTGGTTTTTAACGGATTTTTACGATTCGGTACTAACATAATCCGAAAATGATAAAATTTCATCGGTGTTTGTCTATATGTTTGTATCTGTATGTCTGTATGTATGTACGGTTACTAACTTTTAAAGGATTTCTCCAGTCAAGTCAGCCTTTGATACACTTCTTACGGTTCCCAAAATTAAGGCTAGGTTTGTTAAGCAGATATTTCCAAACAAATTAAACAAATTTAGATCATTTTCAAAATTTGAAGAAAAAAATCTTTTTAATGTATAATTGTTTGTTGAAGTTTCTTATAGATGTGGAGAAGAATTGAAAATTGACCAAATAAAATTTTTTATTTCGATGAAAATTAGAAAAGTTATATACTTTCGAAAATGTTCAGAAAAATAAAAAATGAATATTTTTCTAAAAGATAAGAAAATTTCATTTAAATTCATCACAAGATATCAAATATATTTAGAAACTATGTCAGTTAAATTTTTCGATTAGAAAAAAATTCAAAAAGTGAGCTTTTTCAAAATTTGAATAAAGATTTTTTATGTTTTTTTTTTTTAATTTTTGTCTAATTTTCTGATACGCGTTATAAATAATTGCAAATTATCATAATGACATGTTTAAATTCGATTACACTTCAAAAAGTTATATGATTTTGAACATTTTTCAAATTTTTTAAAAAATAATTTCTTAACAGGTTAGGAAATATCAGTCAAAATTTCTACTAGATGTACAATAAACGTTTTTTCGAAAATATTATCATAAAATTTTTTAATTAGACAAAAGTTCCAAAAGTTGGATCATTTTAAAAAATATGCAATTTTGATTTTTTAAGAGATCTATAAGTTTGAAATGTTATTTTTAGTAGATTTTCCAAAGATTTAAAAATTATCTGGATGAAGTTTTTCAAGTGGACAAGAATTATTGAGCGCGAAGCACGAGATTCGTAATGAGGATGTAATCTTCAAAGCCGTAGGTGCTTTGAGAACCTTCCTTAAAATCAAATAGAAAAAATTTTAGTTACAATTTATGGCTGTAATTCATCAGAAGTTTGAGTCACAATTTTCGACATAAGTTATAGTATTTACAATAATTGAAAAAAATTGGTTAAAGTGTACGCTTTCTACGTACGAAAACGAGTGCGAGAGCGTACCCGCGCAGCGGGCATATTTTTTTCACTGTAGTAGGTGTAAAATTTAATGTCGTGAAAAAATAAACTTAGCTCTTGAATATCTGCGGACTTTTCACAATTTACAGGGTTAAAAAATTGTTTAAACAAATGATAAATGTATATATATATATATATATATATATTGACATTTATATACATAATTGCAAACTATGTTAAATACAAAAAATAGAATTTTAAAATTTATCACAAGAAATTGCAACTTCATAAGATTTGCAAAAAAAATTGTTTAAACAGATATTAATTGTTCAAGTAATTATTGGTTCGGGCGCTTCACGCTTGAAGACATATTTATCTTGCCGCCTTTGTACTCGTATTCCTTCCACATTTGCTTACAGTCCTTCTAAAATTATGGCCAAAGCATCGGCAACTGTAATCTGGAGATTGTTAATTCTCTTTTTTTAAGCTCTTACAGCTTTAGCGAATACATTTTTATCAACTCGCTCGTGCTTCGCACTCGATTTTTTCCACAATCTTCAGTTTCCTAAATTAGTTTTAACAATTGAATATCAATAGTATATTACATTTATTTATCTACCTCAGCCTTGGGTTGCTTATTTGCATATTCCAAAATAAAGGACAAATTGTATTTATCATGATTATTTTAATATTAATTTTTTATTCTGCATTAAATTTTATTCCTAGCCAAGCTGAAACTCTTATCATTTTAAAATAGTACATTGTCTATCAAGGTCGTGAAGAAGGCATTGTAAAACAGATAAAAGAAGCTTGATGTTCATAACTATTTTTAATTCAAAGTAAAAGAAGGAAATAGCGTACTTAGCGGAAAGAAGATTGCAGGCTCCAGCGATGCAATTTTTTCAAACTAAATATAATTTTCTCTATATTCTCACTTGCGTAGTGCAATGTAGGTGTAGAGTTTGTAAATTTTAATGTATAGGAGGTAAAGTTTCATGTATCGGGCGTAAAGTCTCATGTAGCGGGCGGAAAGTTTAATCTCGGCCCGGCGGCGCACAATGGGGAAAATGTACGTTTTTTGGTTCAAAATACGATTCCGGCTGAGCCTGTGGACCGATTTGGATTTTTTTTTTGAAGCCGATAACATTTCCAAGAGAGTTGTTGAGTCTGATTTTTAATTTAATTTTTCAATTTTTTTATAAATAAATAAACATGACGAAAAAAATTACCATTTTTCTATTTGACGTTCCCGGTACTCGCCAATAATAGGAAAATGGTTATAATCTCCGACGTTTTATAGAATTACATTATATAAAGATATTCTATCATGATAAAATAAACGAAAAAAATTTAATAAACAAATGCAGTATTCGAGCACTTATCGACAGAAGAATTCATTTTTTCAGTGCCAGTCCTTTAATTAGGAACTTCATGATAACTTTAGCAACGTCCATCACTATTTGATATATATTTTTTTAAACAAATTCAATAAAGAAATGCATTATTCGAGCATCTGTTGACGAAAAATTCGTTTTTTTTTCAAAGTCAGTTCTTTTAATTGAAAACTTTATATTAATTTCAGCAACATTCATATTTAGCTCATAAAAGTTATGGGTTTTCCAAGAAATTTAATAAAAAAATGCATTATTTGGGAATTTGACGACGAAAAAACTCGTTTTTTTCAATGTCAGTCCTTTTAATTGGGCACTTTGAGCTAATTCTTTCTTCAGGCTCGCGAGAGTCCCGACTTCATATGTTATAGAATTTATTCATAACAATCATTAAATGTATTGTTCAATCATTCCTTTTATTCACGCTCCCTTCTGTTGGCCAACTGTGTACGTACTAAATGAAAAAGAAGAATTTTTCTCTCTAAATTAAAAGGATTGACTTTGAAAAAAAATAGTTTTTACGTCCACAAATGCCCGAGTAGTACATTTTTAAATTAAATTTGTTTCAAGAATCATAAAATTTACCAAAAAAATTTTAAAAAGTTGTTATGATATTCTGTAGGGCTTTCAAAATAGATAGAATTATTGAATCTTGAAACAATGGTCTCAAAAATGTTTAAATTTTGTTCATTAAATTTTTTCTGAAGAAAGTTCTTCTCCCTCGCTGCGCTGGGAATCGAGCCAGAGAACGTTTTATTGCCAGCTGGGTGCTTTTCCCTTAAGCTATTTAGAAAAAAATTTATAAAAAAAAATTTGTAATTCATATTTCTATCTATTCTGAAAAAGCGTCAAGAATTTCAGTTATTCCCTGACGATAATACAGATTCCTTGGAAGAATTTGAATACATAACACCTGGCAAAATAAATCGTGTATTCTTAAAAAGGGATTCTTCTTGCAATCCGTCTAGTAGCTTAACGGAAAAGCACCCACCGATAATCGGAAGTTCTGTGATATGATTTCCAGCGGATCGAAGGAGATCATTTTTCAAATAAAGATTACATTTGAAAAATTTGTAATTCATAGCTCCACCCAGTCTGAAAAGAAGTTAAGAATTTCGATTATTCTCTGATCATAATACAGATTCCTTAAAAAAATGTTGAAAATACTATACATTTTTTTATTTTTATCAAAATAGCTGGTCAAGGAACTCGATCTTTCTTTTTGTTATCTAAAAGCGTGTTCCAACGTACAAGCCAAAACGATTAATCTTTTGTTTTCGTAAATCCGATTTTTTTTTAGATTCAGCGACTTTTTAAACGTGCAGATTTAAATAAATCAGCGATAATCGGTTTTCACAACAATTTAAAAAAATTCACCTTCTCATTGTGATGAGAATGTAAAAATACCGTTTCAATCACGGATTTCACATAACACTTCTATTTTGAATATTTTGGGGTACATTCCGGGCACAAAAAGATGTTGAGTAAATATTAATTAAATTTTTTAGGTGAAAATTAATCCTCAAACATTTCTTAAAAAATAGATTAACTTCAATTTACAAAAAGTGAGTTACAAGTATTCCTTTTTTCCATTTTTTTCAAAATTTTAACTTTTCTTATTTAAAATCCTATATGTTAATTTCAAAAGCCCGGGGCATGTGCTACGTTAGTGTTGTATTCCAAATTAAAAGTTTCCTTTAGAGAAACAAAATAACTTTTTTTAAACTTTTAAAATTGCTTTTAATTATTCCAGGATGTTCTTAAAAACTTCTTCAATAGATTAATCTTCGCGTCTCGAAAAAGCTAACTATTCTATCAAATATAGTACTGTTTTATTCTAAATATAAAAAACAATTCCTTATATCAGGAAGAAGAACAATATATCTGATCAACTTATAAATCAGTATTACTAGATCATAAGAGACCGTGAAAGGTACGTCAAAATAATATTTAATTTGTCTCGAAGACGAAAAAAATATATACCAGAGACAGTGCTGTAGTTTTCTTAATATAAGACAAAGTTTTTTTCTTATTACCAGGATACACAATTTTTTTAATTTCGTAAATCGGTACAGATGAGTTATAAAAAATGCAACAATAAATCGATCGATACGTCTCGAAGACGTGAACAAATATACTAGTCAAAGTATTCTGGAACTTAAATATTAAAATAGTTTTTCTTATATAAACATAATAATTTTTTTTTAATTCCATAAAACGTTACTGATAGGTCATCAGAGATTTAATAATAATTCGATCAATTAAAATTTGCGATAGGTCAGAATGAATTTAAACTTGGGAGGAAGACCTGCAGTTAAATACTCTCAAATTATGATCAAAGTTTTGTGGAACGTGAAGCTAATATCTGCCAGTAGATGGAGCTTGACAATAGGTCCATTGTAATGAGGATAATGCGGATAAGAAGATACCTCATTCAGCTATTTCTATGTACTTTTGAAGCTCTCCATTCCCAGTTTTCAGTTTTACCTTCTATTATTTTACTTCTATTCTCCAATTTATTTCACTTAAAAATATTTTTAAGGTCTTTTGACTTCCACAAAATCTTCTGATATCGTGTAACTTTTCTAAATGATCTGAATTCTCCAAATTTGACTAAATTTTCTACATTCTCTGCATTATTTTAAAGTCCTTGTATTCCCCGAAATCTTCGAATTATCTTAATTCTTCAAATTCGTAGAATCGTTTAAATTCTGTAAATTGCTTAATTTAAAGGAGCTTCAAAATAACACAAAAATAATTAAGAAGAATTCAAAGAATTCAGGAAAATTCAGGAAATATATTTCAGAGAATTCAAGGAATTTCAATAATGCTGAGATTCGAGGATTTTTATAAATTCCAAAAATTCCGGGAATTCAGGTTTTTCAGCGCTTTAAAAAATTTAAGGAATTCAATGATTTGAGAACATTTCTGTATTTCAGAAAATTAAGCAAATTTAAGAATTTTAGAGATTTTTAGGAATATATTAAATTTTGAATATCCAAGGAATTCAAAATATTCGAGGAATAAAAAATATCAGAGTATTTTTGGTATTTCAGAGCATTGAGAGAATTAAAGGATTTCCTGAAATTCAAGGAATTATTTCGAATATTCGAATATTCTGAATATTCTGAATATTTAGGGAACTTAGAATATTCAAGGATTACAGGGCAATCAAGGAATTCAGGGAATTCCAAATATTCAAGTATTTTAGTCAATGAAATGAATTCAAAGGTTTTCAGAAATTCAAGGAAAACCGGATATTTAGCAAATACAGATTATTCAAGAAATTCAAGCATGGCAAGTAATACTGGAAATTTAAGTGATTGCAAAACATTAAGGGAGTTCAAGAAATCGAAGAAATTTGCAGAATGTCGAAAATTCTGAATATTTGAAAAATTATGAGAATTCAATTAATCCAGAGAATTCAAGGAATTTAAAAAATTTAGATCTTATATTCAATTCGGATCCGATATCCAACTAACTGAAGCATTTCCGGGAAATGCAAAGGTTTTTATGGATTCCAGAGCATTTAGGCTATGTAAGAAATTTCAGGAATTCGGCGCATTCAAAGAATTCGGATTTTAAAAAAAATTTAGCATATCTAAGGACTTCTTCATTTTTTAGGAATTCGGGGATATCAGAATATTCAAAGAATGCCGAATTTCAGAAAATTCTAAGATTTCAGGGATTATAGAACATTTAGAGAATTCAAGGAATTTCAAAAATTTTAAATAGTCAAAGAATTTGAAATATAAAAAAGATTCACAATGCTCGAAGAATTCATAATTTTTAAGGAATTTATGGGACTCATATTATTAAAATATTCCAGACAATCTAGAGTATTCAAGGAATTAAGAGCATTTATGGAATTCAGAAATTCTCAAGAATTGTCAAAATTTCAAAAATTTCAGATAATGTAAGTGATTTCAGAGCATTAGCGAATTCAGGGAATTCAAAGAATTTTTATTTTCATTTTTCAGAAACTCCAAATATTTGATGAATTCAGGATATTTAAGGAATTCAGAGAATCATTTGAGAGAAATTTGGAACATTCAAAGGATTCACGATGTTTAAGGAATTCCAGGCTTACAGTTTATTAAGAGAATGTCAGTTATTTCACAGAATTTGGGGGATTCAAGGGATTTGAGCAATTTCGGGAATTCAAAATATTAAAGTAATTTTCTAAATTTAAGGAATTCAAGAAATTTTAAATATTTAACAAAATTGAGGGAATTTTGAATATTTAAAGGAGTCAGGATGTTTAAGGAATTCCAGGATTGCTGTTTATTCAGAGAATGTCAGTAATTTCAGATAATTTAAGGAATTCAAGGAATTTGAGAAATTTTGGGAATTCCGAATATTTAAATTATTTTCTGAATTTAAAGAATTCAATAAAATGTTAAGTAATTAACAAAACTGAGGAAATTTGGAATATTCAAAGTTTCAGGATGTTTAAGGAATACCAGGATTTCAGTTTTTTCAGAGAATGTCGCTGATTTCAGAGAATTCAGGGAATTCAAGCAATTTCGGGAATTCTAAATATTTAAGTAATTTTCTGAATTCAAGGAATTTAGGGAATTTTGAATATTGAAGACTTTGCAAAAATTCAAGGATTCTAGGGAATCCAGAAAAATTTAAAATGTCAGAAAATTCTAGATTGTAGAGAATTCAGAGAATGTCAGGCATTTCGAAGCATGCAGGGAATATAACGAATTCAGGATATTGAATAAAGTTGGGATAGTTTAAAAGAATTTTAAATAATACACAAAATTTAAAGAATTCTAATGTCTAAAAAAATCGAGGAACATCTCAAAAAGCTAAGTGGTTCTTTTAGTCAATCAACGACTGAGTGGTCGTTTAAATGTTGACTCCAAAGTCGTTTTTTTTAATAAGGTATCGATCTAAATTCTAGTTTCGATTCATCTTCTACCCTTTTGAAGTGGCCCTTATCAACTTATTGAAAATACGTCCAATATTCCAAATAAAGTAGTTCAACCTTCTTCTGATATGTTCA
Organism: Belonocnema kinseyi; assembly: GCF_010883055.1. Taxonomy (NCBI): domain Eukaryota; kingdom Metazoa; phylum Arthropoda; class Insecta; order Hymenoptera; family Cynipidae; genus Belonocnema; species Belonocnema kinseyi. Next base: position 45,765,769 of record NC_046660.1, read on the forward strand.
GTACAAGCAAGAAGTATTCCAGATAAACGGGAAAAGCTTCCATCAGAAAATGATTTTGCACATTTTGAACCAGGGAAAAATTCAATTTCCCCCAAGAGGTAAAATAAGATTGTCAGTGAGCTATTTTTCATTCAAGGCTTGATGAAACTTGTCAAAAAAAAGGATCGTTTATTATTTTATCGATTTATCTCGAGATAAAATTTAGTCAATATTTACGGTAATTTATTTAGTATTACTTTCTTGTCCATTGAAAAAATAATATTCTTGAACTGTTTTCTTTAGATCTTTTTTTTGCTTAAATAGGAAGTGGGGTGGTTAAAAAAAGGCAAAGTTCGAATTTTGTTTGGGGGAATGGTCATTTTTTGAAGTTTCGAGAAAAATTAATCCAAATTTTTCTTTTTTGATCTGACAATATTAAATCATGCCGTCCAGCCATTTATTTTTTCATCAAAATGACATAGGGAATAACCCTATTTCTAAAAATATAAGGAATATGACGACGTTGAAGTTTGCCACAGATATGGATTTCAAAGTTTTGTAATTAATATAAGAAAAACTAAGTGCCGCATCGAAAAAGTAAAAACATCTTTGAATTCGTCTCGGAAATATCTCGATGTGCATCTTTTGTTTTTTGTTTAAACAATTTTTTAAACAATTACGCTATTTGTTATTTTTCTGCAATTGTTATAAACAAAGTATGCATCGGATCAAAAAACCAAGTGCACCAATGCATTCCTCTCGAAAAAATCTAGATGTGCTTTTTTTTGTTTTTTCGTAAACCGATTTTTTAAACAATTAGAGCATTTGTTATTCAGCGCTGTGTTGCTCCGTGCCCGTAGATATGGATTTCAAAGTTGAGTAATTAATATAAGAAAAACTAAGTGTCGCATCGAAAAAGTAAAAGCATCTTTGGATTCGTCTCGGAAATATCTCGATGTTAATTTTTTGTTTTTTTGTTGAAACCATTACGCTATTTGTTATTTTTCTGCAATTGTTATAAACAAAGTATGCATCGGATCGAAAAACCAAGTGCACCAATGCATTCCTCTCGAAAATATCTAGATGCGCATTTTTTTGTTTTTTTTATTCCCATTTTTTAAACAATATTTAGTTTCAAAACAGAATAGATTTAAATTTTAGGCTTTCGAAATTAGAGTAATTTACAGACAAAATGTACAAACAAGTTCAATGCGATAGTAGTCACAATGGATCTTAAGTACACATGCCCAATCGTCTAAGGCGCTGAAAGGTAACAAAAAGACAGGTAACTCGCCGGGCGCCTGGGGGAGGGGGAACGTCTAATTTCCATGCTAGAGAGCCCAGATTTTTATTATCTAATTCATATTATATTATTTATGACTGCCCAGCAGTCTATATACACTTTACAATTCTCAAGATCCACCCAATGTTTATATTGTTCTAATATTCTGAAATAGATCTATTCTGATTGAAGATCTTTTCGGATATATATTGGGATACATCTTGCCAGACTGTTTGACAGGTGGTTTTTCCACTCATTAACCATAAGAATAGAATGATTATAATTTATGGATTTACAGCAAACACTGTCCCCTTTTGAATATTAAAGGTGACATTACCTAAAGAAATACATGCCAGTTATCTGTCAAATGATTATATCTTAAAAGGCTGGCGTACCTGAGATATTTAAACTGGACATTGTGAACAGAAATCGTAAATTTCATTTGCCAAAATCCCCGAGATAAAATTAAGCAGTTGTCCCTTTTGGTTCCATTTTAGAATTTTTTCGCATGGAATTTATAACTCTAAAATTCGAAGATTACAAAAAATCTTTGATAAAAATGAAATTCTTTCAATGTTATTTGTGTAATATTTGTCTTTTTTGTTAGAAATATATATATATACTCTTATATATATTCATTATATGAATATTAATTTGGTTGCAAATTTAAATATTTTCAATTGACAAGTCGTTTTTTTTCTTTCAAAAATTGATTTTTAAACTTAAAGTTGAACTATTTTATTTATGTCTGCACCTTTTTTTTTAGTTGACAATTCTATTATTTGGTTACAAATTCGTATATGAAAAAGTCTTGTTTCTTGGTAGAAGATTATTTTTCTTGGTGGAAACTTCACATAAATATTTATATTCAACTTTATTATTAAAAACTAAACTATTTTCTTTATTTGAAAATGTACATTTTTCTTCAACATTCATATTTCCGAATAAAAAATTGGACTATTTTGTATAAAACTCGTCATTAGTCTTCAAAATATTTTTGAAAAGATTTATACAGATTTCCAAAATTGTAAAAATAATCTGAAAGGTTTACAGGCATTTTCCAAAATTTTTCAGGTTTTATTAAAAATTGTAGGAAAAATTCGAATCGTTTTAAACAATATTCAGAAGTTTTGAAAAAATTTAAACAATAATTCACTAGGTTAAAAGTGTCCAAATAAGTACACATAAAATTATATACGAAAACTTCATTAATACTCCTATGAAAATTAAGAATAGGTTTTCATCTTAGAAATTTAATTTTGAGAGAATATTCAACAAAATTTCAAAACAAGTTTTGATGTATAAATAACAATTGAACAATTCTTAATTGATGACAATTTCAAATAAAAAAAAATTAACTTTTAATTTAAAAAGCAAAAAATTGTAGCCTTTGAAGTTTTAATGCTTCTCACCGAAAATTGTTAAAAATTATATAATTTGAAAAAAATTTTAATTGGTTAGTTCATTCCTCAATTTAGAGCATTGAAAATTAAAGCGTCATTTTTTTAAAACTTTCGATCTGTACAAATGATGAAATACAGAATTTGTTTATTTTGTAACTTACAGACATTTTTGTTTTTAATTGGAGAATGAAAAAATATTCTTTATTTATTTACGGAAATCAAACATGTATTTGAAATATTCCTAAAATTTTCTATACGAATAATATTACGAATGTAATATGCAAATTAATTCAACAAAAATTGCATTCAAATCTTACTTTTATAACTTTAAAAATGATCAAATTTGCGAAGTTTTCCAAATTAGAGTTATATATATATATATAATATGAATGAGCACTCCGAGATATACTGGATAGAGGCAAGTGAGGGGTAGCAATTGAGGGAGTACACGTAAGCAGGTATCAATGCGAGTTGGGTGATGACCAATTATCTGCCTCGCTTCTTTTTATTTTTTTACATTAAACTCTCCAAAGAAATGTAAAGTGAGTATTGATGTCTTAAATATATAATCAGAATCTGACAACTGCAAGCCGAAATATTATTAAAGAGACGGCAAGATACAACGTAACAATCTAATGATGCAAAGATATAATTAATTACACAAACAAATGAAATAGCCAATGTGCATTTTTGCTCTATGCAACTTGATGTTCGATATGTTTTCGAAGTTGCAAAAGAATGTACGAACGCATGTGTCGTTGTATTTTTACGTTGTTTTTCAGAAAACACGTAATAGTCTCTTACAATCTTTACAAATTTTGACCTAACATAGATATTTACCGATCTCTTATTTATTTTGATCAAGTTCATTAGATTCTTTTCAAATTCACTTACATTTTTCGTCAATGTATTGTTGTATTCTGCCTTTGATAAGCAAAACTGCTTACTGGCTATTTCATTTTTTTGTAATTAATTATCTATTTCCGGGATTTGATTCTTACATTGTATCCTATCGTCTATTTGGTTTTCTTTCAGCGTGCAGTAATCAAATTCTCATTATCTATTTAAGGCATCAATACAAATATTCAATTCCTTTGCACACTTTATTGTAAACAAATGAATAGATAAGAGCAATGATTTCTGAGACTCTTACCTGATTTGCATATACTAAAAAATTACCCATACGTTGTACAAAAGAAACATTCACGAGTGCTTGAGAATAATAAAGTTCATCATGTGACTGATTCCGTATATTTCTAATTTGATCACATAAAAATGTATGGTGTTTTATGAGTACTTACCCTTAAAGAAGACACACGATAATCCACATAAAGAAAAGCACGTATCTCAGGATTTCTAACAATCAGGTGGCAGTGAAACACTTCACATTCGTACTTATCCTGCAGCTTAAACCACTGTCACTTTATCCGAAGATTTTTCAATGAAAAAATTTCGTCTGCTAGGTATTTGACAGTAAACACGAAGAACATCGAGCTGTGAAAGAAATCAGTCCTAAAAATCAGGACAAAAGGTTTTAAAAAACTTTGCAATTTACAACAATTTCGCTTTCAAAATAATTGCACTTATTGCGTTTTTTGAGTACTTGCCGATTGAAAAGACAACCGATAATCCACATTAAGAAAAGTACGTATCTCAGGATTTCTAACAATCAGGTGGCAATGAAACACTTCACATTAATACTTATTAGGACCTTTCTTTCAAGAAATAATTTTAATTTTAAACTACTGTCACCTTATCCGAAGGTGCCTTCAGACAAGCTAACCACAGACTGAAGAACAGAACAATCCTATCCCTAAATGGCAAAAGCATAACTGAAACATAATTACAGGTACCAACCTGCTGAAACCTAGAAATATTTTCTGAAGTGTGAAAACTATAACTGCAATTCAGTCACAGGAAATAAATAAGGCCCTTTTTGTAAAAACTAACGACCCTACAGATTTTATGTAAAGGAACCAAACTTTTGGCTTTCTTTCATTAATTTTCTAAACTTGGAAAATAACAAATAGCGTAATTGTTTAAAAAATGGGTTTACGAAAAAACAAAAAAATTTACATCTAGATTTTTTCGAGAGGAATGCATTGGTGCACTTGGTTTTTCGATCCGATGCATACTTTGTTTATAACAATTGCAGAAAAATAACAAATAGCGTAATTGTTTAAAAAATTGTTTAACAAAAAAAACAAAAAATGCACATCGAGATATTTCCGAGACGAATCCAAAGATTTTTTTTACTTTTTCGATGCGACACTTAGTTTTTCTTATATTAATTACACAACTTTGAAATCCATATCTACGGGCACAGAGCAACACAGCGCTGAACAACAAATGCTCTAATTGTTTAAAAAATGTGTTTACGAAAAAACAAAAAAATGCACATCTAGATTTTTTCGAGAGGAATGCATTGGTGCACTTGGTTCTTCGATCCGATGCATACTTTGTTTATAACAATTGCAGAAAAATAACAAATAACGTAATTGTTCAAAAAATTGTTTAAACAAAAAAACAAAAAATACACATCAAGATATTTCCGAGACGAATCCAAAGATGTTTTTACTTTTTCGATGTGACTCTTAGTTTTTTTTATATTAATTACACAACTTTGAAATCCATATCTGTGGCAAACTTCAAAGTCGTGGAATATGCATTGATTTTTTATTTTCACGCCCACGCTTCTTTTTAGCATTCCGCAAAAACCGTAAAAGCTGATCAAGTATTCGTGCGCCATATGTATAATAAATATTTCTCTTGTAAAAAAATAGAATAATGCAGAAAACTGTAGTTTAAAAAAATGTTTCAAACCAGTTTGATTAGCTTCTTTTATGTTGACATTTTAATGACTTACTCATAATTTTTTAAACCATTTTTATTTGTATAATCGATTTTTTTAAACAAACTTTTCGTATTTCCTAAATATTATGAAATAGTCATTAAAATGTTCTTATTAATTTTTAATTTAAATTAAATAGTTTAGGTTACGCAGAGTAGTAATTATATTTTAAATATTTGATTGAACAAAATTTTGTGAGAAATAAAGATTGCTAAAAAATTATGAGTCAGTAATGTAAACTTTCAATATAAAAGAAGTAAACGAAATTTATTAAAAAATATACAAAAAATGATTTCTTTATGCATTATTCTAGTCAAAAGTTATATTTTAAATATAAAAATAAATTATTTGAGCAATTATCAATATAGACAATGAACCGTAATGATAATTAATTCAAATCAATTGGTTGATGTTACTCATAAAAGGTGTTTTAATAAAAATTGTAATACAAAGTATATCTGAACCAAATAAAAATCTTTTGTGATTGAAAATTCATCTTTTCTGATTGTAAATTCATCTTTTTTGTTGAAAATTTCACTTTTTGTTTGAAAATTTATCCCTTCGTAGAAATTCAATTTTTTTGATGAAAATTAAATTATTTTGTTACAAATTTTCAATGTTCTGTTAAAAAATTAAACCATTTAATTCAATATTTGTCTATTTGTGTAGAAAATGCGTCCCTTTGAATAAAAATGTAACTTCCTTCTTAAGAAACCGTCTTTTTTTTGCAAAATTCAAATATTTGTTTCACATTTCATTTTTGTAGGTTGAATATTCCACAACTTGATTGCGGATTCAACTATTTTGTTGCAAATTCAATTATCTTCTTTTTGAAGATAAAAAAAGTGGAAAAAGTCAACCCTTTTGTGGAAAATATTGTTTTCTTATTGAGGATTCAAAAGTTTTGTTCATACTTTGTCTTTGTATTTGAACTCAACCTTTTTTTAATAAGTGTTTTTATTTAGGTGATAATTTAATTATTTCTTAAAAAATCAAGTTTTAGTGCAATATTAACTTTTTAACGGAAAAATATCTGTTCCATATTTGGTCAAAGAACATAATCGCTTTTAGATAAAAATTAGTTTAGAGGTTTAAAATTTTGATTAAATTCAACTGTTTTTATTCAACGCTGACATCTATTTTGATTGAACTATTATATTTTACTTGAAGAAATAATATTTTTTCATTGAAAATTCAAATACTGCTCTGTTGAAACTTTTCAATTTCTTTTCATTTTTGTTTTAGAATTAATGTTTCTAGTTTAAAATTCAACTATTTAGTAAGAAATTCTTTTCTTCGAAATCAAAAATCCTTCCTGGTAGAAAAACCTAACTTTTTTTGTTAAAATTATTGTTTATCCTTGACTGCAAATATTTTCCTCGCTTAAAACTTAACTGTTTTGTAGAAATTTCGTCTTTTTGGTTGGAAAATTCTTATCTTTTGGTAGGAATTTGATCTTTTTAGCTTAAAAATGTAACTTTTTGAATGAAAATTAATTTTTTCTTGGTTGAGGATTAAAGTTTTTGTTAAAACTTCGTCCTTTTGATTGAATTAAAAATGAAAATTGTTTTTGTTTTAAATATAAACTTACATTTTTCGCTTAGAATTTGTGTATTTTGCTGAAAATTAGTATATTTTAAATTACTTTCTTAAACTGAAAATTTAACTACATATTCTATATTGACGGTAAATTATCGTTTTTAGGTGCGAAAATTCAACTGCTTTGTTGAAAATTCTTAATTTCGTTTTTTTTCATTTTCTTTTCATAAATTGACGTAGCTAGTTAAACATTTAAATATTTTTTTATGCACACATTTTTTTAGTAAAAAATTCTTTCCGGTAGAAGAAGCTAACTGAGTAATGCAACTGATTAAAAACAAATTATTTTTGTCAAGAATTTTAAATATTTTTTGAAAGCTTCGTCTTTTTGTCTGAACTCAATCAATTTGTAGTTAACATTTAAAATAATTTTTGTTTTAAATATGAACTATTACATTTTTTTACTTATAATTAGTCTATTTCGTTGAAAATTATAATTTCTTTTTTAAACAAATTTTCGTAACTGAAAATTCAACTATTCTATGGTAGTGATGAAATAAATCGTTTCGCCCTCAAATTCAATTATTTCATTAAAAAATCAGTTTTTCGATAAACATTAACTTTCTTAATTGCGAAATATGTATCACATTTTTTGTCAAAAAATGATATTTTTCATTTAAACATTACTAAGTGTCTACACGTAACGAAAAAGTTCAGCTATACGTACCGAAATTTCGGTAAAAAAAGCCTCTTTTCCAACTTCTCTATTTTTACAACAACAAAAATGTGGCTATTTTTACCCAAATTTTGATAAACGTAGCCATGGACTACACATTGATGTATTCAATTGAAATTTTGGTTTAATTCAACTCTTTTTATTTCAAAACTTACATCTCTTTTGGTTCAGATAATTTATTTTTCGTAGATAAATAATCTTTTTTAATTCAAAATTCAAATGCAGTGAAACTTTTCTATAGCGCCGATTTTGGGGCTTACAGTTTGTGGAAACTAACTCATTATAGCCCGCTCCGCTTTTGTTTTTTCACGCCTGAGGGTTCGTCTGCGTGACAACGGCACACTCCGCGCACCCGGCGCAGCTCCTTTTACACCTACCGGCAGCGCAGCGTCAATACTCGGAAGGGCTATGGAAGGGAGGGCTATTGAAGGGTTACACTGTAATTGGTTGAAAAGGAAATTTATTTTTTAAAATAATTTTTTTTTGTTTAGTGAAAATTCATAATTTCAGTTGAAAATTAAACTATTTTCTTAAGAATTTATTTATTTTGTTTAGTATTCGGCTAAATTGCAGCATGATGTAGTTTTTGAACCCCCAGGCTATTTTTGTGTTACTGAAAGTCCAGAGGAAATCTAATTTGACTCGGAATCTCATTTATTTGGGACCTTACAGACTAATGTTTATGAAAAGCCGAATGAGATATAGTTTAAAGAGCTTGCGGTTGTCATAACGACTTAATGGAAGCTTTTGCTTTATGGTAATTGAGTTCATTTGCCTTGGTTTTGCTGCCGGACACTTTAGAGCGCATATGTCTCGTTCCATTTTCAGTCTGGAGCTAAAAGTATATATACGTACACGTCAGGGCCAGAGAACTTTTCTAGGGCTTTACTGCTTCAAAAGTACTTCAAAGAAGAAAAGACTCCACACTTCCAGACTAAAAGACCTCACATTACCGAAACGTAATTTCCCTCAAGGGCTGAAATTGTACAACTTTTTCCACCGTCAGTCCAGGACTCAACTTCCACATTGAAAGTTAATTGAAATCGGCTGGAGTTTATCCAGAGTAAATTCTAAGGAAATTCTATTATGAGCTTTGGATTATCTGTGAAATGTTGAGTATACAATCGCTGTTAGTATAAACTGATTTATTGGAATTATGACATTGAAGGAAATGAGATTTTATCAGAAGAATCCTAAAAAAACTTTGATAGGATTTGATAAAACAGGTTAACGTATATAGAATTTCGGAAAATAAAATCAAGGATTCAACGACTAAAGCTCGACCATCATCATAAAATGATCCTAAGGTAAATCGACCATTACTGGGATAACGTGAAAAGTATGCCCCATACTGAGGCAATAATAAATATCGTTAAGTATCTTTTATATTCCAATAGAAATCATTAAAATAAAATTTTTCTAGTATTTTTAAAGCTCTTTTAAACTTGTTACTACTATTTATTTGTGTTCTGACAAGTTATACATACAGTAATAAATAATAAAAAATATATTACGAGCTGCGTGCGCGGCGCTTCGCGCCTAGTTTTCAAACGTTTAATACCTACACCTTAAATACATTTTTTTAAATTTCATAAATATTATTACCTAATCCGAAAACTGCGATTTAAACTTCTGAGAAACTACAGTCACAAATTGTAACTGAAATTTTTTTCGATTTGTTTTTAAAGAAGGTTCTCAAAAATCCTATGGCTTTGATGATTATATTCTCATTAAGAAACTCGCGCTTCGCGCACGAAAGTTTGTGTCCAATTGAAAAACTTTATCAAGATAGTTTGTGAATCTTGCTCAAATCTTTTAAAAACAATGCTTGAAGCTTGCAGAACTTTTAGAAACAAAAATTGCATATTGTTGAAAATGAACCATCTTTTTGAACTTTTTTCTAATTTAGAAATTTTATGAAAATGTTTTTGAAATACATATATTTTATATATAGTAGAAATTTGGATGGATATTTCTTAACCTATTTAAAGAAATTTGTTTCCTTTCTTTTGAAAATTTTTGAAATTTTGAGAAGAATATAACTTTTTGAATTTCTATCAAACTTAAAAATTTCATTATGATAATTTGCAAGTCTATTTGTCGTGTGCTAGAAAAGTTGACAAAAATTTCTAAAATTCATACAACATTTTTATTCAAATGTTAGAACAGCCCTAACTTTTTGAATTTTTGTCTAATCAAAAAATTTAACTAAAATAGTTTCTGAATATATTTTATGATATCTAATGACGAATTTAAATGAAATTTCGGTTTTTTAAAATTGTTCAACGTGAATTACGTTTAATCGAATAATAAAAGACAAATTTCCAAGTATTTTTCAAATAATATTGAATTATTTAAACAGTTTTTCTCCTTATGTAAATCATGAAAAGTTATTATCATTTGGGATAAATTATATAAAGTTGGTGAATGTTATTTTTTCAAACAAAATTTTTTCTTCCTAAAATCGTAAAAAGTTATGGTTTGCTAGATATAATAATTCAATTAATCAGTGTTGAGAGCAATATTCTTTTTAATTTTTGGTAATTATTTAAACAATTTTTTATTTTCCCAAACAATTTTTTCCTCTAAAGAAAAGATTTTTTGAATGTCCTACACCTCGTCGCTTTATATTCAGTATTTCCTTATCTTAGAACGTATACCCTATATTATTTGAACAATAATAATTTGTTTGAAAAATTTAAATAACCTCTAAAAATCTATTGCTCTAAACATTCTTTAATTTCGTCAATATTTCCAGAAAATAATAACTTTTTACGACATTAGGTAGAAAAAAGTATTTAAACAAATTACACTTGTTTTAATAATTACGAAATATTTTAAATAAAAACTAAAACACTTGCTACTCATGAACATTATATAACTTATCCCACGAGATAATAATTTTTTCGCGATTTACAGAGGGGGAAAGTTTTTTTCAACAATTAGTTGAACAATTCTTTTTGAAAACCGATTTAAAAAACTTTCAAAAATTCTTTTTAAATTATATGAAAAACATGGAAATTATTTATTTATCGATCAACAAGAATGCATGTTTAAAAAAATCTCAAAAATACCGTCTTTAGCAGGAATTTGATAGAAAACTGATATTTTATATTTTCCAGACACAATGAAAGGGGATTGGGTGTGACATAATTAAAGCTTATTGGGTGGAAAGTATTACTTTGATACTCCTTAAAAGGTAATTAAACTTTAATTGACAAAAAGTTTATAACAATTAATTCTTTTCTTTTTAATTTTTTCAAAAATCGATCTTTTTCCATTTAGAGCCACAATTTAATTTTAAAAGCCCGGGGGTACATTTAGAGTTGAAAAAAGGATACTAATTATTTTTCTGGAAAACTAAATGAATTTTAAAATATCTGAAAAATTCAAAATAATAGCTCTTTTGCAAACAAATTTGAAACAAATTTTGAAAATTTGGTTGAGTTTGAATTTCCAGCCAAATTTGTGTGGAGAAAAGTATGCACGTTGAAAATGGTTGGAAAAAGTTCGGAGCATTTATTCAGATTTTTTCTGACGCTAGACAAAGAGAACAAAAAAAAAACGAAAATGGATGTTATTCTCCCTAACTCATCCAAATGGCGGCAAAACATTGGTAATGTTAAACAATTTTATTTTTTTTGATCGTATGGTTACAAAAGGCTGACTCTACATTTGATTCCCTTTGGAGTCATTTTGTATGCTTACCCTGCAACACCATTTTGATGAAACAGGGTTCCTACATAATCCTATTTTCGAAATTCCCTAACTTACCTCGAGACGAAATAGTTAAATCATCAACAAAAATAAGATCATTTTTTACCATATTAGTTTATCATTATACTAAATGCACTCAACTCCTAATATAAGAAAGGTTTATAGTATGGCTTACAGTGGCCTTGATCCTGAATCGGGGGAATCCAAACGTGCACAGACAGGTTGCGTGAATAATTTATGTCGGTGTTTGGACGCATGACGCAAACTGGTGCAACTAACGCGCTGAGAGTGCGGCCCTCAAGCTGTTTATCACGCTTCACAAAGCACCACCTTTGTTTCGGCCTTGCGGCTCCTCTCTTATGACGAAACTGCCCAGGTTATCATTTCTAGGAATATCATAAATCGGGGGTACTTATATCGGAAGTTGAGTGCATTTGACTTTTCAAAAGTTAAATTTCCCTCCAAAAAAATGAATCTTTAAACGAAAAATATTCATTCTCAACAAAAAGTGCAATGCTTACTTGATGTTTCTAACAATAAAAATTTTCCAATGAAAAACTGTTGAATCGAGTAATGTAATTAAATAAATTAATGATTTATTTTAGGAATGCCAAATTTTTATGAATTTGGCGATCTTAACTTGTTTCAAAAAGTTATGTAGCCTTTTATTTGCTAATCCTCATGAGATAACAGTTCAGGGCTAATAGAACCTGTTTATTATTTAAATATTTTTATATTTTAAACCTTAATTGTGATTTTTTAAAAATACTTAATTAAAAATTGTCTGTGAATCGATTTCAACATGGAAACCTAATTTAAAAAGGCTGCAGTTTATTCAGAGCTAATTCAAAGAAAATTGTGTTATGAGGTATAAAGTAACTGTGGAATTTTTAACGAAAAATCGCTGCTAGTATAAACTAATTAATTAGAATTTTCACATCAAGGGAAGCGAGATTTAATTAGAAACGTCCATTTCATCCTGGTAAATACACTCTGATTTTAATGAGTTCCACAGACTAAAAGTTGAATTACGTTTTGTATTGAATCAAATGTACTTATTACTATAATAAACAGTCTCTTATTTTTTTTAATAATGAATTTTATTATTGAAACAACTAGCAGCAAATGCACGTCGGCAATAAAGTTAACTTTCACGTTACTCGATTTTTATTGAAAAATAATGAAAATATAAGTGATTTAAAAATCCGTAATAACCTATTATTAACCATTAGGTGTTCTAAAACATATTGTGTCCTATTACATAATTCAATAAATTAATAATTATGGTTACCAAAATACATTAAAAAGTTTATTATTTTCGTAGTTTTTATATTTATATGGGTGCCAATTTTTATCACGTGCTTTACTGGCGGAAAGTTCCTTAATTTTTGTAACATTATTATTAAAAAAAAATTTTCTTGTAATTCCAGAAAAGGTAATAAAAGTCTGGGTCTAATAAACAAAAAATAGGAGGCAAATTGTCAATTTTTTAAAAAGATGTTGAAAGTAAAAACCGTTAAATTTATTTATTTTCGAAAAATTCAATTAAATCTCAAATATATTAACATTTTGTAAAGTTCTTGGGCCTAGAACTTTAAAAAATATGAATTGTTTCTAGTGATTTAAATTTTTTGAAAATGTCGGAGGTTTTAGCAATATTTTTTTATAAAATTTTCATTTTCCTTTTAACTTTAGCTTACTAGACAAAGAATTAAATTACCCTTACCTGCTTTATGAGAAAAAACTTCCATGTTGATATTATAAGAATTAAAATAATTTAGCTGATCCGTAGAAGATAACTCATGTCTAATAGATCCTTGTTGTTAATCAAGTACTATTAAATTAAAAATTTAAATAGCAATATTTTTTAAATATTAAATATAAAAAATATTTATATTTGAGAAACCGATAATTAATATTATTGATAATTTAGAAATTATGAAATTTTACGCGTTTAGGAATTATCGAATATTTTAAAATCAAAATGTGGCAATTTCAAACTTTATTAATTTTATATTATCTAAGCACTAAAAACAGTATATACAAAAAAAATTTTGAGTGCTAAGTAAAACCAAAACATTGAACATTATAAAATTTAAAATGAAGCCCTAAGAAATAAAAAGAAACAATTTAAAGAAATTCTTAATTAAAACAAGACTATTTTTTCGCTTCAGTTTGGTCTAAAAAAATAGGTTTCTTCATTTCAGAAACTTGAGGTTGAAAAATAGAATTATGATTTTTTATTCGTGAAAATAATGTCTTACTAGTAAGAGTTTCAAAATCGTGAGTAAAAACCCGTTAATATTTAAAGGTCTTATATTTACAATTAATTAATCAGGAATTGTTCTATTTTATAGGTTGAATTTGAAATGGTCTATTTATGAAATTCCATATTATTTTATTTAAAATATTTTGAATATCAAATGTTTAAGTGAGACACCTTTTATTACTTTTTCCAAAAAGTAATGTTAAATTATACCACATTTAAACTATTTCATCTAATTTATAAAGCCCCTAAATTCAGCTAATATTTATTATAATACATAAACTGCACAATAAAAACCGTTATTTAAAAAACTGACAGAGTATTCTAATTTATTTATGGAAAGAATTTTAGGTTACAAACTCCGAAATTCAATAATATAACTTCACTTCGATACATTCAAAATTGTAAAACTTTAAAATTTCATTGTCTATTTTCTAAATTTTAAATGATAGGTTTTTGGAATAAAAAGTAGTTTTTAATCCTATAAAAATGAAAGAAACTTGTATCATTAATAACTAAAAACTTTTAAAATTAAACAATTTGAAATTGAAACATTTTTTATCGAATGTTCACAAAATAAAAAATGTTAGGCTCAAATTTAAAAAACTGAACAATTTCATTATAGAGGAGTTGAAATTGTGTACTTATTAATGAAAACTATTTAAAATGGATTAATTTAAAATTCCAAACTTATGAATTTAAAATATTTCAATTCCTAGTGATTAATATTTGAGAGTTTTTAATGAAAAACTAAGTTCAATCCATCAAAGTCATAGCATTTGAAAATCTAGAATTTAACATTTTTATTAAACAATAAATAAAGCTTATAACTTAACATTAAAATCCATTAAAAAATTGTAATGGGATCAAAAAACAAATTACCTGTCATCTTCTTCAAATTGTTTTTTTAACTGAACTTCAACTAAACAGCATAAAACTTTTATTTTTAACTATTATTTAAATTTTCGTGTCTATTTTTAAAAGGTCATAATTTTTTCGTTAACATTTCTTAAGTTTTGACCTAATTGATGTACTTGAATTTTCTTTTCTAATTCTACTGATTTTCACCATCCTCTTTTGCAACCCGTAAAAAAGATAAAAACATTTAAAATTAATAAAGTGGAAACGATTTGTTTAAAAAATGTAAAACGTTTATTTTCTTTAAAAAAACCTTTATTTAAATGTGTTCTCAATTTTTGTTTTTAATTTGTCCTTCTACAAGGATGATATGCTGTAAATTTTATGCAGGCTGAGATATTTTTGTCGTCAGGAGAATTTTTTTCATAAAATCATATTGCCGCATTTTTCTTACAAACAATGAAAGATGTACTTAAGCAAATTTTAACTAAAAACGCTATAAATCTATGAAAGTTCAAAAAAAATTCAGAATCTTTTTCTCATATTTTCAAAATTCGCAGAACAAAATAATAAGCTTTTATGCAAAACCCTACCCTTTTTATTTTTTGCAACGTTCAAAGAATTTCTAATATGGGGAAGAAATTCTGTCGGTAAAACTCACTAGAATTTGTGAAGAAAATTCGAATATCTGAATTAGCTCAAAGAATATAGAATGTTCAAGAAAAAATTGGTGATTTGTTAATGGATCTCAAGATTGAAATATACGCTACTTTTTAGAAAATTTGGTTTTTTCAAATTGAAAATTTAAACTAGTTTTATTTTTAAAAAACCTCTGCAACTTCGGTTGATTTATAATTTATGGTCCTATTCAATAAGAACAGCAAAGAGATTATTAGTGTAAGCTTTTATATTAAATTTCATAAATTAAAATACAATTTTAAAGTTTCAAAACTTTTTCAAATAAAAAAAACTATCTATAAGCCTTTTCCGAACCATTTTAACTACTGATAAATTTGATGCAATAAAAAAAACAATTTCAAGCATCTGAATTTTTTGTTTTGTACAATGCTAAATGAAGATTGTGAAATGAAAGAAAGGCTTTCTACGTGAAACAAGAAAATGATCAAACAACGTTACAAGAATATTACAAGAAAAGAAATGACAATTTGTCTTTTTTTATATTTTATTCTCCTGTGTAGTAAAATTAAACTTATTGATAAGTAGATAAAAATTTAAGATCAGCTGTTAAGATACTGTAAAAAGAGAGAGAATTACAAAATAATTTATTTTCAGATCAAAGCAAGAATAATTTGAAGTTCTTCCGATAGGAATTTTTGCATCCACAAAGTGAATCACAATGTGGAATTTAATAAAGACATGAAATTTTCCATGCATTTCTAAAATGTTGTTTGTCGTTTCTATCGGAAAACAGATATAATCACATAAAGGGTCGATGCCTTTCACACGAAACAATTCATAGTATATTTTGTAGACAAAAATCAAATTAATTTTTACAAATTAAGAATAACATAAAATGAAATATATGCTAGATACAAAAAAAGAATTTTTTATGTTTTATTTATTGAATAGCATAGATTCTATCTAAATATATTCTTATACGCTATTAAAATAGATAAAAAAAAGCTCCTGGAATATTTTTAAATTTCTTATAATATTTCAAATCCTTTGATATCTTTTGAAATCCCTTGAAACTTCTTGAAGCTTAATTAAAAACTTCTTATAATCTTCTAAGATAACCTAAAATATTTAAAATCCTTTTGAATCTTTAAAAATTTTTTAAAGATCTTATAAATGCTAACGAATTTGAAGAAATACTTGAAAAAAATTTAATTTCCATCATTTTGTCAATTGGTCCTCTCAGGATCAATTGAATAAAAACTTAAAAAAATTTTAAAATTCAATTGAATTAAGTGAGTAAGGAATTCAGGACGAGTTAAAAAATAAATTCAAATATATTTTTCAAATTACCCAGAAAATAATAAATTATGTGTGCATTTTAGATATTTTTTAACCAGGTTCTCAAAAATTTTACGTTAGATATTGCTTTTTTGATGTTTTGTCTTTTCAATGGGATTTTAATTAATTTGATGACGCCTTCCTCTTGCCAGATTAGCTCTTCTTCCTTTTTTTAACCTCTCCTTTACTTACAAAAATTTTGAGGGCGGATTCGTTTTTTGACTTCAAGTTTTGTCCATTTCGCTATTTATTTTTTTACTAAAAACAAATAAACAGTAAAAAAGTGTTGAAATTTACAAATAAACACCATTTCGAAGAAAAAGTAATTAAGTTAATCTTCTTAATTTAAGTAACCAATAAGCAAAAATTCCACAAAATATTTATAATGCATTTTGTACTCTTTAAATAAACAAAACAACTTTTTTTATTAGTTTAGGCAAAAATTATTTTTCACCGTGTGCTTTATGATTTTAACAACTTCTCCATTAATTATCAAAGTAATAACTATGGTAGAAAAATTAGTTTATAAGTGTTTCATAAAAATATAGGCCCTTTAAGAATGCTTACATACGTGATGGAAATTAGAGATTCTGCTTTGGAAGTCGCACGTCATTGACTATTCCGTTTCACGGAAACACGACGCACGACCAAAATCCCTCGCGATTACATCCGTAACGAATTTCAGATTTCAGGTAAAAGCACGTTCGAGAATTTCCTTTCGGGATTTGAATACAGTGGAAAGACGCTGCTTTTATTATAATTGCGCCGCATTTGATGAGTCTAAATGAGCTCAGACTTTCTTCATACAAACAACATTATTATTATTATTATTATTATTATTATTATTATTATTATTATTTAAAAAAAACATTTCTGTGGCGAAATGTTGTCACAGGCTTATACTGCCCAATATGTCGAAGGCATTTTTTGTTAGAGTTGGATTTTTTATTTGATCATTTTGCACGGGGCTCTCCCGGTATATATCATCAGTCACGGACGCATTTTTATAATGCAATCAAGTGATCTGATGA
>NC_046660.1:45783507-45788686 GCF_010883055.1 Belonocnema kinseyi
ATATATAGATACGAACTAGGACAATTTCATATCGAGATAACCCTCGATTCTTAAAGTAATATTTTATAAGTATTCAAACAAAAAACACAATGACAAGGGGGCGCCAGATCTTATTTCAATCAGTTCACTAATAAAATCGATTTTCTAAAAATAAAAATATAAAATTTTAATTAAAATCATAAATCGGAAAGTCTTTAGTTATCTTAGCACCGAATTCTGAATATCAGTACAAGCGGCGATTCTTTTATATCATAATTGATTTAAACTGAAATTAGAATAAATAAAATTTTAAGTTACATAAAATTTGGTAGAAAATATTAAGCTAATTTAAATCGGACTAAATCTAATTAAATAAAAAACAATACCGAAATAGTCACAAAAAGTTTAAAATGAATCAACAAATTCATTAAATTCGCAAAGAAAATAGACTATAGAAAATCACAATAAAATAATGAGAAGAATTACAACAAATAATCAATAAAAAGTAATAAATCCCTAAACAATTAAAGACTAACCAAGGGCTAAGCTCTTTTGCCTTGTATTCTGGAATTGTTTCCAGAATTAACAAAAAACTAGGATGGTGAAAATAATAAATGGGGGTGAAACGAAAAATAAATCAAGATTGTATAATAATAATTTAATTAAATCAATATCATATTAACTAGACTCAAGAAAGTGCTCAAATAATTATCTGGGAAGAAAATGAATCAAAATTAAATAGAAAAAAATAATTCAAAGTATAAACTAAATCAAGGTAATGTCAAAATTAAAGTTGAGAAAATATAAATTACAATACTTAATTAGAGAATTCAGAAAGGAAATAAATAGTCCGAAGGGTCCAAACAATGCATGGGGGAAAACCATTCAAAAATAAAATGGGCAAGACCCAGAATATACATAAAATAAGATCAGTAAATTGACAGTAATAATCGAAGAAAAGAAAATTCAAGAGATTGCATAAAAGAAACCACAAATAAAATAAATCACATTAAACAAATTTGGATGGTCAAAATAATAAATGGGGGTAAAATAGAAAATAAATTAAGATTGTTTAATAATACTTTAATTATATCAGTATTTTATTAACTAGACTCAAGAAAGTGCTTAAATAATTATCTGGGAACAAAATAAATCAAAACTGAATAGAAAAAGTAATTCAAAGTATAAATTAAATTAAGGTAATGTCAAAATTATAGTTCGAAAAATATAAATTACAATATTGAATTAGAGAAGTCAGAAAGGAATGAAATAATGGGAAGGGTCCAACCAATGCGTTGGGTTAAACAATTCAAAAATGAAATAAACAAGACACACATGATGCATACAGTAGGATCAGTAAATTAATTATAATGATCCAATAAAAGAAAATACAAGAGATTGCATCCCCACAAAACCATAAATTAAACAAAATTTATATCAAAAACAAAATGACAGAATAAAAAATGCAAGGGCTGCAATTTAGAGGAATGAATCCTTCAAAGAATTTTAACAATAATTCTCTCACTTAAATCAGAACTCAATTATTATTATTAATATTAATATTAACGTAAACCTTAGTTATTGGAAAACAGTGCAACTTCAGGATTCTAAAAATTTCAATTGATTTTTTTTATTTAAAACAAATCAAATCAAATTGATCAAATTGTCAAACTTCTGAAAATTATTACCTCGTGACTGGCAATGCAAATTCAATGCAACAAAATAAATTTATATTTTACTTTAGTATTTACTTTTATACTTCTATTGCTTTTCTTATAAACTATAGAACATCTAAGTAGGAGCCCTAAATATAATAAAACTCTTATTGCGTCTGAAAATTTTGATAGTGATGTTATGTGAAGCGCGTCGACCTTTATGGACGTTATTCTTCCATTTTTATTGTCATAAAAATTGCTTTTCGTGATGATAGAACTAAGCAAAAGGTGCTCTGTTCATCTCCTTCTATAAAAGGGGGTGTTGCTATAAAAGAGAAAATCATAATAAAGGAAAAGTTATTATAACTCGAAGAAAAATATCATCAATAACCACAATTTTCAATGTTTTTGTTCTCAGTGTAAGAATATGTCTCGAAAATCTCACAATCATTGATTTTTAGAACCTGATTGGCGTTTTATTACTAAAAGTTGCTTATCATTTTAAATTTAATATTTAGAAATTTAAATAATAATGGGTTTGTTGCATATATTAAAATATTTGTTCGTCCTAGTATAATTAAAAGAATATAAAAAAGTAATGTAATTACGGAACGAAAGTTTTTTTGAAAATAAGTTTGAATTTTGTTTAATATTTCAAAAGTTCATTTTTTGAATTTTCGCGGGAAAATTTCATCGGTTCAGCGGATTTTTCATATACTTCATTCTGACTAGCGCAGTTGTTCAGTTCGTGAGGGAGTCTCAATATGGCTGCTAGCGATTGAATATGTAAACAATAAAAATAACCTATTGCATGGTTTATTATTTTAAACGCATTTCAAAATTAAAAAGATGTGCCTAAGATATTTTTCAAACATCTAGAATTTTACTAATTATGCGTTAGATGATACATATTTACCATAAAATAAAAGATTTAAGATTGAAATTGCTAACCATAAAATCATCTTCACAAAAATATACGCCTGAGTTTTGATAAAAATACAAAATAAGTAATTATACAATACAAATTAATTAATAAAATAATAACTAAAAAATAATAAATAAAACAAAAATGAAAAATAAATAATATTTACCGCTTTTTTCAACGGCCTCTGTCCATTTCTTCCTCACTTATGTGCCCATAGGCAACGTGTACTTGTGATTCCGAACATATGATTGACAAAAATTTGACGTAATCTTTGGAAACATCTCATTCTCACGGATTTGAATGACAGTATTTATTATTATCTTTTTTTAGTTTTTAGATTTTAAGAAAAAATTGTATGCTTTTCAGGAATTTTAAAGAACGAAGTATCTCTGCTGGAAATTATAAATAAAATTTTCGCCAAATGTCTGAGAGATACTTCGTTAGTCAATAGATCATTATTCTGATTGATTATGCGAAATTGCTGACCTGGCGTTTCCCCATTTTATTATAAAATATGGAAATTGTGAAGAAGACTAAAATATGCTAAAACAGAGAGTTTGTTTTAGTTTATTTCGTCCGAATTAAACATTTTTGTTTAAATCGTCAATTTTCTCCATTTTCATAAAAAATCAGGTAATGTTGTTTATTTGCAAAAAATCGGCATTTCAAAGCAGAAATTGTTATAATTTGAACAAAATTTGCAATTTATAAGCCGTTTTAGTTCTATTGAACCAGTATTTTTTGTCCAAATTATAAAATTTACAAGCTTCAACAATTTTGAATTGTGTTAGTATTTTTGTTATAAATTAATTTTTTTTAAAAATCGTAACATTTTGAAGCAGATTAATAGGTTTAAAAAATATAAGGTTGCTTTTTTATTCCATACTAATCAAAATTTTGGAACAAATTTTTTTTTTCGGAAATTAGCATTTCTAACAAAAATCGCAACTGTTATATATTTTCTGATGTTAAGATATCAATTTTTATCAATTATTGAAAAATATTTTTCCGACTTTCTCTCAAAGAGAAATAACAAATATAGCAAAAAAAAAAGAAAACAGAAATAATATAACGACAAATATAACTGGAAAAACTGATTAATGTCTCATCAAAGCTAAAAAAAATTTCAAAAATGAAAGGAAAAGTACATTAAATTAATTTTTGGTAGCTACGGTAATACACTTTTTGTGTAGTTTTTTTAAAACTAATTTGTGGAGAAAATAACAAAATAATAATAAAAGTAGCTCTACTAATAAAAGCTCCTTGATCAATTTTCTCGAAGCACAAAACTAGTAAACAAGTCGTCGTATGCGGAAAGGGTACATTACGAGAGTTCTAATAGAAGGTAAACAAGATAAAATGTTTGTAAACGAACTTTGATCAAATGTTTTATACATCCTTCAGAAAAAAAAAATTGAATAGATTATTTATTTACGAACCTTAATATTGTACTTTATTTCATAAAAACAATCTTAATAATAGTATACAGTGTTTGAAACAAATTAATAAATAAATTTTTCGTTTGAGTTTTTGAAAATGAAATGAAAGGACAAACCTTGGTACCTTACATATTATTAATTCAATAAACAAAAGTTTTGTAAAAAATACAAGTAAATGGAAAAATGATCATCTTTAAATAAATTTTTGTACTTGCACCAACAAAATCATAAAAAGTATTAGGCCTATTATTTAGAACATTTTTTTTGAGCTACGAGAAAAAATAAAGATTTAAATCATTCCATTTGAGTGAAAATGAATTAGTTATTGCATCATCCTACTTATTACTTATTTAAATTATTAAAACTATTTAAAAAATACGTTCTTTTTCTGTAATAGAATCGCCACATACATGTTTTGCCTTTTTTTAGTGACGTTTTCTTTAAAAAGTTTTAAAATTGAAATACAAAAACTCTAATTATTATTTGAAACCGTGGATTTTTTTTAAATGAATGACAATTAGGCTTTAGTTTAGAAAATTTACAGAACTATTTCTCTTTAAATTTATTTTTTTATTCGGAAAACAAATTAATTTTAAATTATTAGAATCATTATTTAGTAAATCTACTTGATCTATATGAAACAAAATGAGTTTCAAAATATTACATATGAAGGAAATTATATTAGTTATTGAATTATTATATGTGTTACTTCACAGAAGAAACTAAGAATAAAATTTGTAGCGGGAAATTTTTTAGAGCGATAAAGTTCTGTTTAGCCAACTTCGCGTCTTTCAAAAAATGCGAAAAACAAAAGAAAGTTTTACCGATATTTTTGTAAAGTTTATCCTGTGAAGTTAATTTTTGTTGCAGAGAATCTTTCGTCGGAAATCGATGTAAAGTTTATCTTCTGTTTTTTCTGTGTTAATTCATGTGGTTTTATATATTTGATATATTACGTAATAATAATAATCGTTAAATATAAATGTAATAATTGATTTTCCAGTGTGCTGAAGTGTCTAGAAACTATGAATCCATTTTTTCATATTTTGAAAACTGTTCAACGGATTCTTAACTCACTTTTAGGGCGCAATTGATAGATGGTCGCTAACCATTTACTTATAATAATTCGATCCTAGATCTGATCATGGAAATCTTACATTTTTACATTCTCATCACAGAAG
>NC_046660.1:45788696-45792618 GCF_010883055.1 Belonocnema kinseyi
CAAATGTCCACAGTTTGACATCCCCTGAATCCGAAAAACAGGTTTTTACGAATATGTCTGTCTATATGTCTGTATGTTTGTAAGTATGTATGTCTGTTTGTAAATCTGTGTGTCTGTGAACACGATAACTTTTGAAAAAATTAATCTATTAGATTTGCCTTTGGTACACTCGTTTAGTGTCCTAAACTAAAGTTCAAGTTCGCTAGCCAGCCATTTTGGATACAAATGCAAAAAGTGGGCACATTTTGAATATGTTTGAGAACACTTTTTCAAATATTCAAATATTCTCTGTAAGGTTATTAATAGTATTCAAACATTCGCACAATTTATCCCCATGACTTTTTTCATAATCTTGAAAATTGCCAGAGTTATAGCATTTACAAAATTCCAAAAAACACATGAAAATGAAAAATTTTATGTTTTGACAGTATACAAAATTATGGAAAATCCAAAAATTACATTTTTCGGCCAAACTATGCAAAATACGGTAAAAGATGAGGAGACAAAAATTGTGCATTTTAAAAAAGAGCTCCAAATTTGTTATTAACCACTTTTTGATAGGATGTATAGTTTTAGCTCTAATCATGAAAAACATGATTAACAATAAAAAAAATCTGCCCGCTTCGTGGGCACATTCTAATCACAACTTTTGTCATTTAATTTTTCTTTCATCTCGTGTGTGGGGTATTAGATAAGATTAGTGTATTAGATAGGAGGTATTAGATTTGTGTAAAATTTGACCCCTTTCCCAGTTTTGATCGTGCTATGAGCACGATCACTTTTGAACAAAATAATCTATTAGATTGGCCTTTTATACACTCTTTTAGTGTTCTAAGTTAAATACCAAGTTCGTTGGTCAGTCATTTTGTTATTAATCACTTTTTATAGGACACGTAGTTTTTGTTTTATTTATAAAAAAACTGTAAAAATACCAAACTTAAATTTTTCGACACATGACACAAGCCAAGAAAAAATAAGTAGGTGAAATTTTTTACCGAAAGTAGAGAACAACAATTTTTATTAATGGTTTTTTTATATGATTGGTAGTTTCTATTTTAATCGTAAACAATAACATTAGAAAAAAAATTACATTTTTGGTAAAATGACACAAGATATAAGAGAACGGTTGTTTAACCCAAAAAAATCTAAAAATTAAAAAAAAAATAATTTCTTGATAAAACGCGTGGTTTTCGTTTTAATCGTAAAAAATAATATTATAAACAATGAAATTGACTGCTTGGAGAAACGGCACGAGATAAATTAAAATATTCATAAGAGCGTATGTTCCAAAACATAGCTACAGCATTCGCTTCACCTATTTTTTCATACGACAGGCCGTTTTTTTTAACATTTAGCATACCAAAATTTATCAGTTTTGTTAGTCTCCAAAAAGGCTTTTTACTCATTCATATTTTCAAATTCAAAACATGAAAAATAAACAAAAATTATGATTCAAAGTATTAAAAGCGCACTTTGTGAATCAAGGGAATTGATACGCAACCATTCTTTAAAAAATTAGAAACGTACAAGATGAATAGTTTTAAGATAATATCTTATTAGATAAATATAATATTTGAAAAAATACCTAAATGTAAAATTTTTAATTAGTTTAAAAAAAATGTAATATAACATTTCCAAAACAATTTTATTTAAACTAACCACTTTCAAAATAAATCAGTTCTACATTTTGCGCAATCATAATTCAATAAACTCAAAAATGAGTTTGAAATTAATTATGGAAAAATTAAAAAGACTTCAAAAGAATTTGATCAAATGCCTCCAAATTTAGAGTGAGTTTTAAAGACTTCAAGATGAATGAAATAAAAACTTCAAAATACTTTATCGAGTGAATATAAATGAGTAAATTTAGAAGAATGTAAAAAATGAGGATAAACTAATAATAATTTAGGGTGAATTCAAAATGAATTGCAAAAAATATTTTCAAATTCTTTTAAACGGGACAATGAAATTTCGTCTTCTTTAATACCAATGCAAGTTACGAATTATAATAATATACATTTATGGGAATAATATAAAATTTCAGGGATAAAATCGAGTGCGAAGCTCGAGATACGTGATGAGAATGTGTCCGTTAAAGCCGAAATAGCTTTAACAAAAGAGAATTCACAATAATTAAATTAGTGTTGTCGCTTCTTTTACCTTTAGTTTTAAATGGTCTGTGCAGAAAAGTCGAGCGCGAAGCGCGCGAACCAACGGTCGAGCGCTCTTGGCGCGCTCAAACTTGCGAGTACAGCGAGCCGCACGCATAGCGCGCGACGAGAATATGCCCGCTAGGTGGGTAGATTTTTTGTTTTCTATATATAAATAAATGCATTTAGTAGCGTAAAATGTTTATATATACGATTCTAAAATTCTTCAACATTGGGCGAGACTTGCACAATGGAGTTTCCTCGATTTCTTCTGTAGTCAAATATATAATTGCGCCGCTTTCCATATTTATTTTCACCCGTCTTTAAGCTCGAAATCCACTGTTATCTCTTAATGTATATATTCCACGAAGTGTTCTTGTACTCTCTAGTATAATTGCAAATACGTTACCATTTGATGTTGATAATACCGTCTGTTCTTCGGTTAGCATGGGCTCAAGGATATAAAATTTTCCTTTCAATTGAATTCGTTTATCGAGTGGAAAAGTGTATCTTCGAATTTCAAATTGGCGGTCTAGATTTCTTTTGGGAAAAGTCGAATAAATTTAAATCATTTAAGATCAAATCCAAGTACGAAAAAAGAAGATTGCTCAGCGGGAGGAGATCCGGACCTGACACGAAGAGAAGGCTCGGCTGTAGTGGGAGAACTGAACGGAAAATCAAGTCTGGCAGGAGGAGACCCAGTCTTTTTACGAAGAACAAGTTCAGGAGTAGGAAACGAACTAAACGGAAAATGAATTCTGGCAGGAGGAGACTCAGTCCTCTTGCGAAGAGGAGGCTCAGCAGTTGGAGAGGAACTGACCGGAAAATGAAGTCTGGCAGGAGACCTGGTCCTGTCACGAAGAGGATACTCAACGCGGGGTGAAAAGTTGACCGGAGAACCCGGCAATAAAGAAAAATAATTTCATCGAAAATCTAGAATTTACATGCCAAAAAAAGGAACTTGCTTCCAAGCAGTTGACTGTTTTACTGAAAAGAATTACTTTTCAAGAAATTTTGTTTACTTAAAAATATAAAATTCTCAATAAAATAATAGAAATTTTAACCACAAGTTGAATTCTTTAACAATTGAATTCTAAATCTAATTTAAGTAGGGTTTTATTTTTATTTCAATACAAGAATTTATATACATGAGCATTCCCTAAGTTTATGAAATCTTACTAAGATTTGAAAGTTAATGGTTTTTGGTTGAAAGGCTTTATATTATATTTTCGGTTAAGAATTAATGTTCTTAGTTAAAATTTATCATTTGGTTAAGAGCTCAATTGCTTCGCATGAAATTCTTCTTTTATTCGTTCAAAACTCAATCATATTGATAGAAAATTCAAGTATGTAGTTAGCAATCTCTTGATTTCCTAAAAAAGTATCACTTTAAGAAGGAAATTTTGGGATCAATTTTCATATGAAAAAAGGTTAAATTGATGATCAATTAAAATGTCATTTCCGTAAGATATTCTGATAAAATATTTGTTTGTAAATTCAAAATGGGTGGAAGTTACTTCACTGCATTTTTCTCAAATTCGATATATCTAGACAGTTTAAATCAATTTTGATAATATTTATAAGCGTGTAGTAGAATCTATCTATATTGTTGAAAATTCAACTGTTTTATCAAAAATACCTGTTTTTGGCCGTGATTCGGATTTGAATATTTTTTGAAAATTAGTCTTTTTGGTCTTAATATATTCTTTTTCTGGATTTACATTTTATATTTCTCCAGTTTTGCACATTTGGAATTGAAATTTTCTTGACTT
>NC_046660.1:45792718-45794875 GCF_010883055.1 Belonocnema kinseyi
AGTTCTAGTTTTGTGATTCATGTAGTGGAAAACCTCCAGAACAGTATCCAAAACATCGATTTTTTGAAAAAAATATCAATTTATCACGTTTATTGTCTACTTGTGCCGACTAGGAGTTGTTTTTTGAAAAAAATGACTTAAAATTCGTGATCAGCGACCTCAAAAACCCCCAATAAAGTATTTTCAATGTTTATAAATCGGTTTAAAATCGTAAAACTTGATTTTAATGTCATTTTAATCAAATTTGAAGCAAATTTTCACTTTTCGCGATTTTCTGCCTTTTCATCGCCGTATGGTGGGTTGAAATATTTGTAAAAAAAAAATCAAAACATGGTTTTCGATGTATTTTTTCCCGTAGAATTCGATTCTGAAGTCAAAAAAATAAAATTTTTCCTTATTTTTTTTTTATTTAAAAAAACCATGAAAAAACCGTAAAAAATTAGGTTTTTCGATCAAAACCCCATAAAAAAGTAGCTGGTCCCTACCTTTTTATTGCAAATTCGGATTCAGTGTCGAAAAATACATAAGAATATATAGGTCTGGTGAATTGCACAGACACTTTTGTTTTTTTTGTAGGCCTGTGTAATCATTTCTACGTCTACTTATTTCCTCATTGCTAAGACCTGCGATGTTCAAAGTTTTCTTGTACGCTTCTCTTTTTGCTTTTTGGGCAGCCTGAATTTCATCATTCCACCACGCATCACCAGAAATTCTTCCTACAACTGCGGTACCACACACTTCGATCGTGCATCTAACAAGGTTATCCCGTAACATTGTCCAGGCGCCCTCTAAATCTTTGTTTTTCATACGGTCCTCCCATGTTGCCCTATTTATGCTTTCGATTATCTTATTTTGGAAATCTATTCGCACATCCGGTTTCTGTAGGTTCTCAATTTTGATTCGCGTTTGTTTTGCTTTCTTGGGTCTCTTTTTTCTCCAACCCCGACCTAAGTTAATTTTTGAGATCAGAAAGTAATGATCAGTATTGCATGGTGTACATGTGGATCATTTTATGCCTAAACCAAGTATTTGTAATAAACAGACCCCTTACTAAGCATAGACCAACTAATTTATCTCCGTTATAGTTTGTTCTTGGATCCTCAAAATTATCTAATACTCTTTCCGTATCCTGATTTTGGATGCCCACCCAACCGTTCATGTCTTCTAGTAGAATTATTCTTTCCCCATGTTCGCAGATGTTTATTGTGTCATTTAAAGTGTCCCAGAAGGCGTCTTTTACTTCTCTAGGATCACTATCAACCGGCGCGTAGCATGCTATAATAAATATTCTTCTGATTCCTACTTTCATTCTAGCCCACAGCAGTCTGGGAGACACGAAGCCATGGTCTCCGAGATGCTGCTTTGCTCTTTCATTCAAAATGAGACCTACTCCTTTTTTACCATGTGATTCACAGTCTACTCCTGACCATATTTCGAATCCGCCTTTCAACATGCCTTTTTTTATGTCTTTAGTTTCGCATCCCTTTTTCTTTGTTTCGGGCACACATAAAATATCTAGTTTCTTCACGTCCATAGTTTTACGCAATTCTTTTACCTTGAGATCATTTACTCCCCTAGCATTCCAAACACCCAGTCTCCATTCGTCGCCTGAAACATGACCTTTAGATTTTCCGGGTGCATACCTTTTGTCATTAAAAGTTCCAGTACTTTCCGAGCCTATTTTGTAGTTTGTATTATTCATTGTTTAGATTATACGCCCAACTAACACCTGTATGCAATAAGTTTATTTTCTGAGTCGAAATCATGTCAAAGTTAAGTATCAAATCGTCATATAGTGGAGATTGTAGTTCTAACGTCAGTCCCACCAAAAACTTCACTTAATAAGGGAGGGTTGGGAGAGGGGGGGAAGTAGAACTGGAACCGAGAGAGTTGTCTTGGGTTTGTGTTTTTGTTTTCATGCTGGGAAGGTCACCAGCCTTCAGTATGTTTCCGGATTTCCTAGTAACTGCATATCGAAGCACAATTTTAAGAAAGTGCATTTATACCAAGTTGAAAA
The DNA here is from genome assembly GCF_010883055.1 of Belonocnema kinseyi. NCBI lineage: Eukaryota > Metazoa > Arthropoda > Insecta > Hymenoptera > Cynipidae > Belonocnema > Belonocnema kinseyi. The sequence goes on from NC_046660.1 coordinate 45,794,736, forward strand.
TTTTCTATTTTGCTTTTTCTCCAACCGAGTATATAAGGGACCGCTCTTTTTCAGATTTACCACGGAACTGTTAAGGAAAATACAAGATAATCGAGAGTCGTTAAAAATCGTCCTGTTTCAGATTCTCCGAAAACCCATAA
>NC_046660.1:45794975-45802220 GCF_010883055.1 Belonocnema kinseyi
GCAAATTTTCACTTTTCGCGATTTTCTGCCTTTTCATCGCCGTATGGTGGGTTGAAATTTTTGTAAACAAAAAAATCAAAACATGGTTTTCGATGTATTTTTCCCGTAGAATTCGATTCTGAAGTCAAAAAAATAAAATTTTTCTTTATTATTTTTTATTTAAAAAAAACCATGAAAAAACCGTAAAAAATGAGGTTTTTCGATCAAAACCCCATAAAAAAAGTAGCTGGACCCCACTTTTTTATTGCAAATTCGGATTCAGCGTCGAAAAATACATAAGAATATATAGGTCTGGTCAATTGCACAGACACTTTTGTTTTTTTTGTGGGCCTGTGTTATAGACGCGAAAACAGGATACTTAAACGATTAGTTAAAGAAAGTAAAGATACAATTAGAGCAGAAGAAGAGATAAAAATACAAAGCGACTTTGAAGGAAGCAGGAAACTACTTCATAAAAAAATGAAAGGAAACAAAAGTACAGAAATTGTCAACATGATAAATTTATGTTTCGAGATAGGACACGTGCCAGACGATTGGAAAGAAGCTATTATCGTACCAATATAAAAGAGAAAAAGAGATAAAAGCAAGTGTAATAGTTACAGAGGGATTAGCTTATTAAACTTCGTAAGTAAAATATATTGAAAAATACTTATTCGTAGGGTAATGAAAATAACAGAAGCAAAGATTTGGGAAGTCCAAAGTGGGTTTATGCCAGGAAGGTCATGTACGGATCAAATATTTAGCTTAAGGCAAATAACAGAAAAAAGTTTGAGAGTAGCTATAAAATTTTTCTGTGCATTTGTTGACCTAGAAAAAGCTTTTGACAAGCTAGATAGAAGTAAACTTTGGGAAGTTCTGAAAGAGTATGGAGTCAATGGATGGATCCTACAAGCTATAAAAACAATATATACGGATAGCAAAGCGAGTGTAAGAGTGAATGGGAAACTAAGAGACTGTTTCGATATTATTCAAGGAGTCAGACAAGGATGCGTTATGTCTTTATGGTTATTTATATTATTAATGGACAAGTGTTTAAGAATGGCTCTCTTCGACGAAGAGGGTGTGGATCTCAAAACAATAAGGGTACGAGGGTTAGCGTTCGCAAATAATAAGGTTGTTATGGCAGAGTCTATCGAAGACCTACAAAGAATGTTGAATAAACTAGATGCAAGCATGAAGAGCATGGGCCTCAAAATTAACGCAAATAAAACAAAAACTATGGTGTTCGAAGGAAAGAGTGAGTAAACAGTATGTTTTATTTTATTAAATGATGAGAGAATTGAACAAGTTGATAAGTTCGTATACCTTGGTATCTTATTTACTAGGGACGGGAAGATAGATGAGGAATTAGATAGACGAATAAATGAAGGTAAGAAGGTTATTGGTAGAGCAGGTCCCCTTATCAAAAGTAAAAGTATATCAAATAAAGCTAAAATGGCAATACATAATTCGATATTTGTACCGACTGTACTATATGGTAGCGAGACATGGACTTATCAAGAAAAAGATAAGAGTAAAATTAACGCAATTGACATGAGATTCATGCGCATAATAAGCGGGAAAACCCTAATGGACAAAGTACGTAACGAGATAATTTATAAAAGAATGTGGTGCACAAGAGGCGCTAGTAGACACATGTGAAAGAAATCGGTTAAGATGGTTCGGACATGCTGAGAGAATGCCAAATGAAGACTAACGAAACAAGTTTATCAAGGTAAAGTAAATTGCAGCGTGCCCAGAGCTAGACCACGGAAAGAATGGTTAGAATGTGTGAATGAGACCCTAGTTAGAAGAGATATAAGAAGTCACAGAAACACGAGAGCCTGCATGAAAAAATTGCATGGACATAAAAGAAGCTAGATAAGTATGCCAGGACAGGAAAGTATGGCGGCAAATAGTTAATAAAAAGAGTGTCAGTAGAGTGAATGACGCCTGAAACAAAGACCTTGGCTATTAATGGACCCAAGAGGGGAACCTTACACAACGACTTCGTGAGGTTCTTCGCTTAGGGTGATTGCTAGAGAGATTGATCAGCAGCCTGGGTCGGAGCAGTGTTGCGGAACGAACGTGTTATTTACTTAAGTAGCACGAGAATTCTGGATCAATCTGAAAAATATCTATCCCTTCCACACACTACTCCTCTCCCCTGCCGAGTGAGTCATGCCTACCCCGAAAGGGAAATGGCCTAATGGTGCAATAATAACAAAAAAATACAAAAACGAACCAAAGAAATTCAACTTTCCAACTAAAAAAATGTCAACAATTTTTTTATTTTTCGTTTTGAGCTTGTATTTTGTTTTCTGTTCCGGGCAATTGCTTCTGGAGGATACATTCCTAAATAAATCTTAGACATTTCTCTATAAATGCTTTGCATTAATTTTTTTACTAGCATGAGAAGGCTAATTTTGCTGTTCTTGTGATTTTCAATAATTGAATAAATACACCGACAAAATTGTCGTTTGAAAGGTATGATTTATTAATCTTTGAATAAGTTTCTTAAATAAAGTCATTGTTAGTCAGAACTAATAGAGACAGATTGAGTAATCACAAATATTCTACAAAAAGCTGTATTTATTTATGATAAACAATTTAACAGTCTATTTTATGTAAGCTAGTTGAATGCATGAGCGGGTTTCTTGCGATGTCATTATTTATTTATAGAATATAATAAACAAAATAATCTTTTAATTAAATATTCTAAAAACTGCGTTAACTTTTCTACTATTTCATATCTTCTTGCACACGAAAAATAAAAAAGAACGCAAGCTCAAAACTAAAGATTACAAATTTGTGGACATTTTTACTTCATATTTTAAGTTTTTTTGCTTCATCCTTGTAAAGAAAATAGTACTAAATTGTAAATAAAACCCATGCATTTCATTCAAGTTGATTAAAGGCTTTGCAAAAATCACATTTAAAAAAAATTATGAAAAAATTAAATATGGCGTAATTTTTACTTAACGATGATCAGGTAAAAGGTGATCTAATATTTGCATTTTATAATCATGATATTGCAATTTTTCAGAGAAATATTATAGATGTATACCTTGATAAAAAACTAAGGTATGTGCTGCAATTGTTTACTAACGACAATCAGACTAATTTATAACGATTTATTCTTTAATAAAATAGGTATGCTTGTTGCCAATTTTATTTATCTACATTTACCCGTGTATAATATCGCAGTAAGATTTTTGTTGTGGATATATTATATATTTATTTATATATTATTATATATATTATATATTATCTACTTGAAGGAAAAACTGATTAAGGCAGTAATGGAGAAGATTTACAATGCAACTGCTAAGTATTCAGAATATTCAATACACAAGACATTGGTCGAGATCTCATAGATGATAAGCATCTAGCCTATCATTGTACCAAATTTACATTTGACTAGAGTTCTCCTATTTTGTAAAAAACAAATTGACTCGTCACAATACAAAATTTTCATTTTAAAAAGAATTTTTTGAATTGTTATAGCGAAACTAATGGATAAATAACTGTTATATGGGTGGTTGTCAAATTGCAGGCAAGTTTTAGTACCTAGAGTGGCAATCACATTATGCTTAGGAATTTCACATTCAACAACCAAAGTTTATTGTATCATATTTAAAGATTTCAAATCGAAGAAGGCATTTCTGAAAATAAGAAATAATTAAATTCGTACACAGAGTCGGATGAGGGTGTGTGGGCCCCAGAGCAAGAAAAAGGTGGAGGCCCTTTCAATTAATGAATATCTTACTAAATTGTTTTCGATCATTTATCTCAGTCTTGATTTTGACGATGTCTTTCTGTTTTTGATCATGAGATATATCAGAAAGGGCTTCTTTAATTTTCTCGTAATAAGCACGACAAGACGAACGAGTTTAACGCAGTGTTTTGGGAACGTACCATTTTGTATTATTCTCCGATAATTTGTTGCCCAAAATTGCAAATCGCTCGGTAGTCGCAGTGAAAAATACGTACACGTTTTGGCCGAACTTGTAAAAGTGTACTGCGCCAGCACAAGAATTAGTTGCCGCGTTCCCAACTAAGTTCAAAGGATGGCCGCAACAAAGAACAAATAAGGACAAATGATTTTTCTCCAAAATTAAAGGTTGCATCCCTTTGTACTTGCCACTCATGTTTGTCGCGTTGTCATACGATTGACCACGAAAATCGCTAATATGAATTGCATTAGTATTTAAAAATTCAATAAGAGTATTTGCAATGGCAGCGGCAGTGTGACAACAATTAAGGAGTTCTGGACAAGAAGGCGACAGGCGCTCGAGAACAAGTAAAAGTATTATCCAGGCTGTGACGTCAGGTATCAAAAGTGAAATTCGAAATTTGAAAAAACCAAAGATACTCTTATAGTTAGATAGCTCTTGAAAAATGAATCTGAGTCTCCATTTACAGTTTTTTTCTCGGGCTGAAAATTTTCCAGTAAATAAATAAAAACTGACTTTTTTTAAATTGAAAAAACCATGTTTTTCACATTCAACTCACCGTAAGTAATTCGTTTATTAACTAATTAACAAATTTCTTTTTTAATTTTATTCGTGACACTCTAGCGGAGGCTATAGTGTTCAAAAAGGGTCAAAAGTTAATTCCTAATTTTTTTTTTATCCGAATGAAAAACCAAGTTTTTAGACTTTCACATTAAAAAAGTGAGCGAGGAAGTTTGGACTACGACAAACTTCAAGCAAACGAATTTTCCTCCAATGTACGAGGTGTGATCAAAAAATAAGGTGACTTTATGGATTTCTCAAAAAATATTCATTTATTCCTCAATATTTATGTTGCCCCCTTCATAGTAATCCCCCTGAGATATAATACACTTGTGCCAAAGCTTTTTTCAATCATCGAAGCACTTCTGATAATCATTTTGTGGTATAGCTTTGAGTTCTTTCAGCGATGCACCAAATCCGGTGAATATGGAGGCTGAGGCATGACTGTGGTGCTGTTTTTGGTTGGAAAACCTTTCACAAGCAACGATGAATGAGCAGGTGCATTATCGTGATGCAAAAGCCACGATTTGTTTTTCCAAATTTTCGGACGTTTTTTGCGTATCGCCTCTCGCAAACGGCGCATAACTTGAAAATAATACTCCTTATTGACCGTACGACCTTGTGGTAAGAATTCATGATGCACTACGCCACGGTAATCAAAGAAGACAGTGAGCAAAACCTTCACATTTGACCGAACTTGACGTGCTTTTTTCGGTCTTGGAGACTCAGGATGCATCCACTGAGACGATTGGGCTTTAGTTTCGACTTCAGAACCATATACCCCCGATTCATCCCCATTTTGAGAAAATCAGGATCAATATTGACTTCATTCAACATCTCCTGAGCGATGGTCATGCGATGGATCTTTTGATCAAAATTAAGCAGTTTTGGAACAAATTCCGCTGACACACGTCTTATGCCCAAAACGTCCGAAAAGATAGCATGGCATGAGCCAACCGATATGCCAACATCTTCAGCGCCTTCTTTGATGGTAATTCGGCGATTTTTCAACACCATTTCTTCCACGGCTTGAACGTTTTCATCTGTTGTTGACGTGCTGGGACGTCCAGGGCGAAGTTCGTTTTCGACATCCTCTCGGCCTTCTTGGAACAGCTTGTACAGCTTATACACATTTTTCTTACTCAGAGTAGACTCACTGTATGCAACTGTCAACATTTCAAGAGTTTTAGAGCACTGGATTCCATTTTTCAAACAAAATTTAATGCAAACTCTTTGCTCCATTTTTTTCGAAAGAAGAAAATCGCCGAACACACCAAACCTTTCTAACCTTTTACGCCTCTGCCAGAAAAACAACACGAGCTATATAGTCGAAACTGTGAACATATGATTGTGACGAGTGTACCAACACAACAAAACAAAAAATTTAAAACTTGAATGTACGTAGCCCGCGAAAATTGAAAAGTCACCTTACTTTTTGAACACACCTCGTATTGGCCAACTTTTCAGAAAATCTCAATTCGAATCGATTTTTAGTTTCATGATTACAGCGAGTTTATTACGAGCTCGCGACGCGACACCTCATGATTTTTCAGGGGACGCCGCCTGAAGCCTGAAACATCGTCCTTGCCCATCCTTTGTTTTGTCCACCCTTTGTTTTGTCCAGCTCCTCACATATTGTAGATGAAAGATAATTGACGTTGCCACTTCATTTATTTGCCTTATCTTTCAAATGACTTAAGAGAAATGGATCGTATTCTGCCAGCAATTCCAAAATACTTAGAAAATTGCTATTTTTTGGTGAACCAATTAATTCGTCATCAGCTCTGACAGCTAATTCTCATTCTGCAATAAATTTTATTGTACTAACGACTCGCAACAAAACTTTTCGGCAATATGCCGATTGCTCTGCTTTTTCTCTCGCTAAACTATAATCGAAGCGTCCTTGTATCATACCAAGTTTTTCCAAAATTGTGATAGCTTCTAGGTGATTTTTTGAATTTTCTCGTTCAGAAATACGTTCAAATTCATGCTACCAGTCATTAAATCCATTTCCACCGATTTGTTCCGATTTTGTCTACTGGCGCAACGATAGAAACATATTGAAATACCAACGTGATTGGATATAGATTTTAGATTCCATCACTGAATATAAATTTCATGTAATAAAAAAATATCCCTAGCTTGCATATATATTTAATTGATCATTAATATCTTAAAAATAGAAAATTTTAATGCTATAAAATTTTTGAATCCACTATTCGTGGAGGCCCTCATTATGAGGGGGCCCCAGGGCTTCGCCCCGGTTGCCCCGCCGTAAATGCGGTCCTGTTCGTCCATTCAATACACTAAGCGGATTTGAGGTTAGGAGTTTGTTTAAAAGTTGTAACGCATGCAAATTGGAAATAAATAAATATTTAACCACATTTTGTAGATAATTTTCACGAACATAAGTAAGGTAACTTAATAAATTAGAAGTCCAAAACAGAATACACCATACGGTATTTCTTCGAATGAAAGTAATGTCTGAAATTATAAAAAAAAGATAGTCTGAGAGAAATTCTACTTTTCATAAAGACGTTTTATCTGTATTTGCAAACGGAGGCTAGGAAATAATAAACAAACCACTTCACCTGATTTTCGCGCAGGCGCAGACACACGCGGTATTGCTGCATCAGACGTATTATGACAGGAAAATGATGAAGTTTATCCTTTTTTAATATCGATAAAAAAATATATATTCCAAGCACAAATAAACGTCTCAACATTAAATTAAAATCTCCCGAGCGGG
>NC_046660.1:45802320-45822923 GCF_010883055.1 Belonocnema kinseyi
CAGATTTTGAAAATTCAATATGGCTGCCATTTTGGATCCGCCATTTTGAAGTGTTAGGGCGGAGTAGGTAACAAGGATCGGGGGTTAAGGAAATTGGATTGTTGGGGTTTAAGCTCAATGATACGCACGTAACCGGGTTTGGGGGTAGAGGAAATCGGGTTATGGGAGTCTCAGGTTATGGGCTCGAAAGTTACTTTTGACCCTTTTAGGTTAGAATATCTCGAAAACTGAGGGTGATGGAATTTTTCTGAGGTCAGATTCGGATTCAGGGCAGCAAAAACCTTCGGGTATAGTAGGTCTGGTCTCTGGTTCTGAGAAATGTTGGCCTGTGTTACCCATATAGAAATCAGCCTTCTGTCACCGAGAGTTGAATATGGCCCATGTGTTGAAAACGCCCATGCCCGAATAAAAAAATTAGAAGCTTTTTAATATTTATGAAAGATCTAATAAGGAATGGTTCCGGTTTTATTTTTAAAGAATAATTTTAGGTCTTAAGGATTTTAAAATGTGGGTTAAAAGGCTATGGAAGACTTTGTGACAATTTTTTTTTAATTTTTCAAGATTTCAAAAATTTTTAGGTAAATTGAATTTGTTCACGGTGTGAAAAAAGTTTTTAAAATGCGTGGGAAATTTTTAAACGATTGTTTTGTAAGGAATTTTAAGAGAAAGTGAAACAGATCACAGAACATTATCAATTATTTTTAAAAATGTTTCAAACTTGCGAAAGATTTTAAAGCAAAATTTTTCCATATTACATAATTTTAGAAAAAATTTGAGTAAGTTTAAGAGATATTCAAAAGTTTTGAAACGATTTGAAAATAATTAAAACTTGTAAAGATTTTTCAAGAGTTTTGTAAAGTTTCACGAAAATGAAAGACATTTTTTCAGGTTCCTAAGAAAAATTTAAATAATTTTTTATTTCCAAGAATTAATTTGAAGAGATTATTTAAACAGACATGAGAAGATTTCAAATATAGCCTAAGAAGAATAGGAAAGATTTCATGGCAATTTTTTTAATTTGGCAAAATAAATAAAAAAATGCAGGCAAATTTTTAATAATTTTTAGAAATTAGAAGGTTTGAAAGGTCTGACAAGATTAAAAAAAAAGGATTTTTCTTATATTCGTGTGCAAATTTTAAATAATTTTTTATTTAAAAAAATTAACTTTAAGAGAAAATTGAAAAAGGTTTTTAAACATAAAAAACGATTTCCTAAAATTTCTAAAAATAGTTTAGAAGTTTTTAAAGCAAAAAGTTTCAATTTGAAAAGATTGAAAAATAAAAGCGAACAAAAACGTGATAAATTCGAGAAATATTTAGTAGAATTTAAAAGATTTAGTTAAAAATATCTTCAGCAATTTAAGGCGGTTTTAATAGATTATAAATATTTGAAAACTCGGAAACATTTCCGAAAATGTGTCAAATATTTCTTTATTCCTTCCCAACTTCTTAAAGTTCTGAACATCTTTCGAAAGAATCTTATAAAAATCATATTTACATACATTTAAAAACAAGGGGATAATAATTATTTTCTTCTTCTCAATTCTCAGAATTTAATTTCAAAATGGATTTATTATAGCGCTTCGAATAATAATTTAATATTTAAATGTGTTTGAATGTCCGGGACTAACACAAAATAACGAAAAAATGAATAAGAAAATCATAAATTAGCAAAGAAATAGCCGAATTGTGAAATAAATGAATTGTTAAATTCCCATAAATATTTCTATTCCTGAAATTTAAGTTTGACGAAATTTAACATTTGTCGAAAATAATTAATACATAATTAATTATTGATTGAATTATTGAAATATTAGTGGGAATTTAATAATTCGTTTATTTTAAAAGTCAGTTTTGAACTCGGTGAATTTTAGTTTCGGAAATTTTTAAATTCGGGATTTTATTTTTTGTCCAGTAAAGATCTTGTCGTTATTTGAAATTTGAAAATTTTATAATTTGATGAGAACATATACTTTGGGCATTTTTTTATTCTTTTGTGTATTTGTTATTTATTTTTAATTATTTTTTATAAGTTCTGAGTATGCATGCAATTTTTGTTTTGTTTGAATTGTGTCAATTATGCCGCTTTTTCCTATATTTAAGTAAATAATACGTAAGTACATAAGTCGAATTTACTAGCTGACTCTACACTATGAAAAAAATTATTTTAAACGGTTTTTCATATTTATTTTGTAATCTTTATGCATTTTCCCTATGGTACTGCATGGTTTTGTAGAACAAAGTGATCACTAGCGCCGCCGCACGGCCGTTTTCAACTCTCGTGACACATTTTTTATATTCGGCAGTACAGAGGAAGCACCCCCTGGTAGAAGTTCACTTATGTCATACACTTAACCAGAATCTTTTTCCTAAATCATTTCTATTCATTTCAAAAATAATATCGTGGCAGCAGAGGTTCACATTCAAAAACAATTGTTAGTATTATAAACAACTATTAGAATTAAATTCACATGTATCGTGTTTTCGAATTCGTCTTTTAGGGTATAAAAATAAACTATGTTGATAGAAAATTAAGTTTTTCTTGAAAATCCATAACCTTTACTTTAAAAAAATATAAATTTATTTGAATTTTTTCATTTCCTAAGAAATATTTTTTGGTTTGAAAATGTATCCCTTTAAATAATAATTAATTTTTTTCCATTTAAAATTTAACCATTACATTTTTGGTGAAAACTGGACCTTTTTTATATGAAAATTATAGTATTTGATGAAATTTCCTGAATTTTTCTTCTAGTTTTTCTTTTGCACCACACATTTTTTATTTGGATTAAAACTTAATTCTTAAAAATTCAAATTTTTAGATCGAAAAATTTTTTTGATTAGTAAATTTAACAGATTTATGCCTTTTTCGTTTTTATTAGTAATTCATGTTTTCTGGTAAAAGATTTATCGTGTTGAAAACTAATTTCTTTGATTGAGAATCCATCTTTTTCATTTGAAAATTATTATATAATCATTTAGTATTAACTGCAAATTGAAAAGTTACATTTTTGTTGAGAATTCATCTTTTTTAGTTGTAACTATTTAGTTGAATGATGAATTACCTTGCTAAAATTCTCTGATTTAACGGAAAATTGTACCATTGCACTTTTCATTGAAAATTTACTATTTAATTTAAAAAACAAACTCTTTGTGCTTTAGCTCAAATAGATACAAAACCACGATTTTGAGTTAAGGCGTAGATTGAAAGCAATAAACTTTCACACGTTAGAATAATTGTGTATATTTAAAAAATATTGCGGATACAATTAGTACAAATAATACATTATAATCACTTAGCCTAAGACTTCCTAGGAACTTTGCATGACAGGAACTAAATTTTTATTTTTCAAAAATTTGATATGAAAATTACACATTAGAATCCACTTCTGGACGAGAATCACCTACAGTCACTGTTTTAAAATTCTTTATAATTGGACGATTCTTGCCTACAAGAGATTCGTTAATTTCTTTTGCGGTCATATCTTGAACCGCGCCGCTGTGCATGTTTATTTTCACCCGTTTATCATACGGATATATGGGGTTAAAAAATCTTTTATATATTCCACGAAGTTTTGTATTTCCATTTATTATTGCAAATACATCCCCATTAGACGTTGATAATACACTATGTTCTTCGTTTGGCATGGGTCGAAAGACTTTACCATCTTTCAAGTAAATTGCTTTATCGCGAGGAAAAGTGTATCTTCGAATTTCGAATTGCCGGTTTGGATTCGTGTTGGGAACAAGCCGCATAAATTTATGTTGCTCAAGGGTATATCCAAATACACCTGAAGAAGATTCACTGGCATAAGGAGACCTGGACCTAACGCGAAGAGGAGACTCGTTTCTAGTAGGAGACCTGATCGGAAAATGAAGTCTGGCAGAAGAAGGCCCCACCATGTCACGAAGAGCAGGCTCGGCAATAGTGGGAGAACTGTCCGGAAAATGAAATCTGGTAAGAGGAGAGTTGGATCTGGCCTGAAGAGGAGGCTCAGCATTGGATGTATTTGTGACCGGATAATCCGGAGAAGGAGGACTGGCTGGAGCAACAGATCTTTCAGGAGAACGATGTGTGTCAGAAAAATAAGAAGGTCTCCAACGAGCAACACCAGGAATAGGAGCACCATTAGGTAAACACTCAAATTGTGAACACAACTCTGGAACAAGAAACAGATGTTTAAATTTTCTTTTTCTTTTTTCTTTCAGCATATTTGGCCGGGTTTTAATTTTCTCTTTGGGTATATTTTTCACTTCCGGAAAGAGCAGTACCTAACCTTATTCAGTCAACAGGAATGAAATGATTAGATAACAGACCCTTATTTGATTAGTAAGAATAAAAGGATTAGATAACAAACGGGAAAAAGGGATTGTCACATTCTTCCTCCAGTTCAGTTCCAAACCCTTTTCCGCAATAAAAAGTACCGAAGCACCAAATTAACCGAAATAACGTATGGAATAAGGTTAGGTAAAGTGCACCCAATATAAAGAACTTTTTGATCTGCGCTTGCATCGAACCGGAAACCCAGTTGGTTACTTTTAGCGCGCGCATTTTGAATGATACAAGTATTCAAATTCAATATTTACGATGAAAAATCATTTGGAAATATAGCAAAAGTAATTTCTCAAGCCCAAAATTGAATTTTTGAGTGACACACGAAAAAAGAATGTGATTTTATTGCAAAAAACGTTATGAATTACTCGAATTGTCGGAAATAAAAAAATTTGATTTAGAAACTGGAAAAAGACGAGATTAATCATCATAATGAAAGAATGGTTTCTTTCTCGGAAAGCAGAATTTATAACGTCTTTTTAATTAAAAACGAATAATTTTTTATCTGTAATTCCAAAATCTCATTTCATGATTAATAAATTACTGCTCATGCATTTCCTAACCAGTACTAATCATGGATATGAAATTTGAATATTTATAGCATTCAAAATTAGCTCGCCAAAAGTAACTTATCCGGGCGTACCGGTGCGACGCAAGCGCAGTTCAGAACGTTCCTAAGATTAAAAGCACTGATTAGGTACTCGCCAGGCCAAAGATTAATTTTTAAACTTGTGGGAATTATCCTTCAATTATTTGGAACTACAGTCACATCCGGATATAATGTCCCTCTATTTAATGTTTCCGATAATTTAAGCCACGCGCCGAGGACCCCAGTGGGCAAAAAATTTGGCGACGTCTTTACGACATCGTTACGATATCTTTACGACATATTTACGACATCCAATGTCCATGTCGTTTCGGTTTCTTTGCGATATCGTAAAGACATCGTCAGATCATACGACTTGTTTGTAACGATGTCGTAAAGACGTCGCCAAACTTTTTGCCCACTGGGACGGATAAGAAGAGCTGCGGTGGATGTGTGTTGCTCACTTAAGCGTGACAAAATAGGAGCGTTGCTGTAAGGAGCCGCTTCCTATGTGCCTACCTCTGTAACTGCATCAGGACTTTACGACAGTACACCCAAAGTGGGAGAAAGACGCGAATAATCAAGATGGCGAGCTCACGTCGAGCAACAGTGGGTCCCTGATGCCTATTAAGGCCGATTGGACTAATCGGATTACTGCGTGCGATCAGACATTGTTAAAAGCGCCACCTGACACGGGAATATATATAGCGAATAGTATGCAGAAGTTATTGGAGCAACGCTCATGAACAAGTTCAGCGAATATTAATTCATTTTAACCAAAAATGTTAGAGTACAGTTTAAGCTTAATAATTTACTATAACATTTCTTGTTTATATTTATTTGCATTTCAAATTCTTTTCTGAAATGGTGGCGTTGCTGTGGCTAGGCAATAGGCTCTACGATTCGATAAGGCAAACAAGAGAGAAGAATCATTTGATAGACAGAGATAGAGAGAGAGAGTGTGTCTATCTCACATGGTAGAAAAAGAGGTCTAATCGACTTCAGGCATCGAAGTCCTAATCTCCAACTGTTAAGTATTGACGTGAAAATAGTAAGAAATGTGTTTTTCGTGGACAATTAATTTAAAATTTGTAAAATTAAGTGATTTTCTATAAAATAACTTCTTTGTATGTCTGATGATGAAACTATGTCGCATGCATTGTGCGATTACGCAGCAGGGCGTACTTCTCACTTGAAGTTTTGAAGTGCAGTGTTCTGATAAAAATAGTCATGTCTTTTTGGATACTGATGTCTCCGAATGGTGTAAGCACTTGAAGAACAGAGGTGATTCAGTATCTGGACGGATTAATTATTCAAGAGAAAGCGTATTTCTTTAAACGAGACGCTCAGCGATCCGCAAACGATTTAAGTACGTAAGCAGGAAAAACACATGTATTTTAACATGTAACAGCAAATTTTTTGTCTCGTTTTCGTTCAATATTTACATTACCCTTGTCTCCGTATTAGAAAATAAATTTTCAAAATATATTGCAATAAAATCCACTGGAAACAATTCATACGCCTCTGACTGTTTACGACCTAAAAGCCTGAAGGATTTTTAAGGATTTTAGAAAAACACCCGCCAATTTGCAATTTTTCGTTTTTTTGTTATATTTGAGAATTGTTAGGTAATGTTCAAATTATTGCAACAAATAAAAAAAAGGATTAAAATGTAAAATACATCATTCTATATTTTTCTCGCATAATGGTGTATACAAATACCAAACCATTCTAACACCATGGTCTAGGCTTCATAAACTTTCCACATTCCAATATAAGACTACTTTGTTTAAAGTTCAATTTCTTGATAAAAGTTTCATTATTTTAGTTAAAAAACTTATTTATGTAATTCTAACTTGAATTATTCCACTTTTTTTAAAAAATTAATCAGTTTCGGCTGAGAATTCAAATCTTTCTGATAATTTGTCTTTTTTATTGAATGCAAATATATTTAATTTAAAATTGGTTGATGATTCACCTTTTTCGGTTAAAGATCCATTAGTTTGTTTGAAAAATCATAAATTCAACCGAGAATGTAACTGTTCCGTTTTTAAATTAAAATTTACCTGTTTGTTTGAAAATTAACCTGTTTTTTAAAATTCGTCTTTCTTTGTTTGCATTTCACTGTTTTTATTTAAAATAACACTGAAACCCCGTTTCAGTTCTCAGTTGACATATATGGAAAGCTTGAATGGGCAGATCTCTGAGAACTTGTTAGGGAAGTGAAAGTAAACCTATATGAAAAGCAACGCGTGAACATAACCTAGAGTGAACTTATTCGGGAGTAAACTTAAACGGGCTTCAAATGTAAAATTTTTTATATGAAATAATAACAAATACATTTTTCTATGGGAATTTTTATTTTTGTTAAAGATTCACCATTACAGTTAAACATTAATTAACCTAATTGAAAATTGAACTACTCCGTTCTTTTTTATTTAATATGCTTTAGATGAGAGATTAAATATTGCTCAGACTTTTTTTTTGTATTTCAAACGTTTTTAATTTAAAATTGATTTAGAATGTTTTTTTTTAGTAAATATTAATTATATAATGTAAAACTCATAAATTTAACTACAATTTTTACCTACTCAGTTTTTGGTCAGAAATGTACCTTTTTACATGAAAATTAAAATTTTTTGTTAAAAATTCGCCTTTTTCGTTTGTAATACACTGTTTTGAACCGTGTGAATAAGTTCAATGGGTGAACCATGGCTCAACAATGGCATTAGCACTAGTTCACCGTAGGGTGAGCGTTGCTTAACCGTGGGTTGAGCCTGAGTAGTGAGCTACACTTACCTGGGGTAAGTGTAGCTCAAGATCGAGTCAATGTTCACCCACGGTCGTCCCGTGGTTAGGAACAATGGGTCAAGCATGGTTAATGGCCCCTTTGCCCGGCTTCGCCCACAGTCGAAAGTGATTCGATTGAAATTTAACTTTGGCCAAATTTTCGAGGACGGAGACAATCTGCTAAATTTGCCTCACTTTGTAGAAAGGATTGGTACGTAAATAATTTCTATTATTGGACTTTGCGCAATTTTCTTAAGAACCTGCGTAAAAGAAGTTTGCATGGCTCAAGCATGGCAAGACACTTCGAAATATCTGGTTAAATGGATCATGACTGAATGGTAGCATAGTGCAAGCCTTGCTCTTATCCGTCTTTCATACTTAGGACACGCGAGACACAACTGATTATTCTTGGAACATGTATGTGTCAGGGAAAACTACAATGCGTTAAAACTAGGAATTTTAGGTTCGCCAATAGTCTACACGCCTCTAAATGCTAACCCAGTGGGTACAAAATTTGGCGGCGTCTTTACGACATCATTACGACATTTTTACGACATTTTTACGACATCCTATGTCCGTGTCGTTTCGGTGTCTTTACGATATCGTAAAGACATCGTCAGATCATACGACGTTTTTACGATATCGTGATGATACCTGAAGGACATGGACATAGGGCATCATAAAGTCATCGTAAAGATGTCGTAACGATGTCGTAAAGACGTCGACAAATTTCATGCACACTGGGAAGTTCACTATCCAGGTGCACCAGATCGCGGACCAGGTAGCTTAGCATGTATTCTACAAGAACTTTTTTAAAATTTAAATTGTTCCAACAGCCAAAATAACTATAAATTGTGAGTCGAAGATAAGGGTGTACGAGATAGAGCAGTAGGTAGTTCAATACGTATTCTAGTGAAAAATTAACAAAAAAATTTTTTTAATATAAGTCGACGGTCCGGGTCCACCGGATCGAGCATCAGGTACTTCTTTACGTATTCTACGAGAACTTATTACACGTTAAAATTTTGTGAATAACTAAAACAATTCCAAATGGTTATCTGACGACCAGCGTGCACTGGGGCGCGAACCAGGTAGTTTAGCACGTATTCTACAAGAACTTTTTTACAATTTAGATTGTTCCAACAGCCAAACTAAGTAGAATTTGTTAGTCGACGATTCGGGTGAACCAGATCTAGCACCAGGCAATGTAGCACGTATTGTACGAGAACTTTTCAAGAATTTAAATTGTGCTAACTGCGAAAAGAACTACCAATGATTAGTCGACGTTCCGAGTTTGGCTGTTGGCAAAATTGACATTTTTATAAGTTTTCGTGAAAAACGTGCTAAAGTAACTGACGCGATACCCCGTACGCCTCAATCATCGATTTACTATTTGAAATTGTTTTGATTTTTGACAAAGTTTTAATTTCAAAAAATTCTCTCAAATGACGTTTTGAATGACCTGGTACACAATTCGATTCACCGAGTCTTCGACTCACGATTGGTATTAATTTTAAGAGATAACACAATTTAAATTCTTTGAGAGTTCTCGTATAATACGTGTTAAACTACTTGATGCGCGAACCGGTTCACCTGGTGGTCGCCTTACCATTGACAATTGTTTTTATTATTCATAACATTTTAATATTACAAAAATTCTCATAGAATACGTATGAAACTACCTGGTGCTCGATACGGTGCACCCGAATCTTTTAATTACAATTTTAAGTTATTTTGGCAGTTGACACAATTCATATTATGAAAAATTCCTATAGAATACGTATTAAACTACCTGGTGAGCGATCCAGTTCACTCGAATCGTCGACTCATCATTATTCTAGGGCTCGATCCGGTGCACCCAGATCTTCAACTTACAAATTTGAGTTATCTCGGTAGTTGGCAGAATATAAATTCTTCAAAAGTTCACGTAGAATAAGTTCTAAGCTACCTGGTGTACGACCTGGTACACGCAGGTCGTCAACTCAGCATTTGGAAATATTGCCGTTATCCAAGAAATTTGAATGTTATGAAAGTTCTCTTAGGATACGTAATAAAGTACCTAGTGCTCGATCTGGTGCACCAAGATCGTCGACTTATCATTGATTGTTATTTTGGCAGTTGTAATAATTCAAATTCTTGAAAATTTCTCGTAGAATATGTGCAGAACTGCCTGGTGCGTGATCCGGTTCACCCGGGTCGTCGACTCACCATGTGAAATTGTTTTCGTTATTCAAAAAGCTTAAATTTTTAAAGGTTCTACTTGAATGCGTATTGAACTACCTGGTGCTCCATCTGGTACACCCTCATCTTCGACTCACAATTTTTAGTTATTTTGGATGTTGGAACAATTTAAATTTTAAAAAATGTCTTGTAGAATACGGGCTAAACTACCTGGTGCGGAACCTGATGCACTCGGGTAGTGAACGTAGCATTCAGAGATGTGTAGACTATTGGCGAATCTAAAATTTCCATTTTTAACGCAGGCTAATTTTCTTTGAAACCTACATGTTCCTAAGAATATTCATTTCTGTTCATGGTGTTCTAAGCATGAGAGACTGATGAAAGCAAGGCTTGCGCTGTGCTATCATTGAGCCGGGATCCATGCTTTAGGCAGATATTTCCAAGTGTCTTGTCATGTTTGAGCCGTGGAAACTTCTTTCACGCGAGTTCTTAAACAAATTGCGTAAAGTCCAGCAAAAGAAAATATTTATCAATTAATCCTTTCTTAAAAGTAGGGAAAATTTAGTAGATTGTGTAGGTCTTCAACGACCGTGGGCGAAGCATGGCAGAGGGGCCACTAGCCATGCTTGAACCATTATTCATAACCATGGGACGACAGTGGGTGAACGTGAACCCAATTTTGAGCCAGGATTATCCCACGCTTACTCCACGCTTACCCCACGGTTAGCCCACGCTCACCCCACGCTTATGCCATTGTTCAGCCATGGTTCACCCATTGAACCTTGAACACGCGGGGATTTAAAATTAAAATTTTCTATGATTGAAATATCAACTAGTACATTTTTTGTTGAGAATTCATATTTGCTTAGTTAAAGTTTTACCATTTTAGTTGAAAATTAATTAACTTAAATTGAAATGTAACTATTCAATTTTTGTTAAAAAAATTATATATTTTGTTGGAAATTCTTCGTTTTTATTGTTAATTGTACTATTCGGTTATTAGTTCTTCTTTTTGGTTCAAATTGACGTTTTTTCTTTTTTTCATCGGATTTACTTGTTTTAAGATACGGTTAAAATGAATAACAAAAAATTTTGAAAAAATTGAAAATGAAAACCGCTTTTTCCGAAACGTGGCATTTTAAATTTTTCTATAATATTTGAATTTTTTCTTGAAATCCAGTGGCAAAAGTTTATTTTTTTAAGAAACGCGTTTTTCATTTTTATTTTTTTCACTAAATTTTTTATTTTATTTTTAATGTGTTTTGGGACGTACCTAAAAACAAGTAAATTTAGTCTTCAAAAAGTAATCTTTAAAATAAAAAAATGGGCAAAACTAAAAATCCCGTATCTCTGAAATTTGTTCGAAGTTTCGAAAAACATTTGACAGGATTTTTTTTTTAATACAATCGTTTATCGTCAATATGAGTCAAATCCCATTCCGGTATAAAGATTTTCGCGATTAGATGACGTAACATCACCGTATACAAAAGGTGTGTGGAATCGTTGGTTTTATTATCTGTTTTTCAAATAATATTTTCTAATAAGGATTATCAGCCCCCCTCCCCCTCTGATAAACACTACAATTTTAATCAATCTTTAATCCCCCCTCTAATAGTTTGACGTCGTTTCTGAATGACTCATCAGGATTGTTCCATATGGAAAGAATTTCACATTGATAGGGACACTATTCAAATTAAGTTTTTTTAAGATACACTCTGGATTACCCCGGAATAAATCCAGAATAAATTTGTATATATTTTGGGCATTCCCAAATAAAGTTTAAAAGAAAATTGCAATTAGGAGAGAATTTAGATCAAATAAGAATAAAATAAATAAAAATGTATTAATACGTACAGATATATTATTATATTTACCAATAGAATTGAGGATGACCACCAAGGATAAGATGAGAGAAAAAACAATCCTCATATTTTCTAATCAGAGGAAAAACTTTTTAATGTTATCAACAACAATTTGTTTAAGAATGTAACTACTGAATATGCTTCATTAGACTACATTATATTTCTCCTATAGTTATCTCTAAGATTGTATGCGTCAAGGTTTTCTTCAGATATTTACATTTCATTTGAGTCACTTTCATAGAATTAAATGTGGTTACCCAATTTGTTAAAACTGATACCACATTTTATATAATCGTTTAAGCTTACGATAAAAACTGCGGGTTCTATCAAAAAGAGTTTTAAGATTTTGTAGGTCTTCTTAAAATCCACAATTTCCTTTCAGAATTTTTTCGCATGCTCGATAGTTTTGCCGAAAATGAAATTTTTATAAAAAAATTTTCTGAAGTAGATTTGTAGATATTCTTCAGGTGAACAATTTTTTTTTATTAATGTTTTTTGTACCTTGCATTTTTTGTCCAGAGAATAACATTGATAATTTTATAAAGACGTTAGCACGATCAAAAACAGACAAATATGCGTGTTATCAACAATTTCATTTCAGACCGATTTTTAAATACTTTTTGGATAAATAATTTTTTTCCTCATTTTATTTTGTATATCTCATAGTTTTGCCAAAAAATTGAATTTTAAATTTTTTCAAACTGAATTCTTAATGAATAAAATCAGAACTATTAATTGAACCTGGCTACTGAACTAACTCGCTATTTGAGATAAGAAAGGTTTAAAAAAGCCGTAAGATTTGATATTTGTACTTTCTACTTTGCTCTGTTTTTATTCATTTTCTCAAAACCACATACAAATAATATTTACTCTTTATACTCTTATAATTATTAATACTAATATTTACTATGAATATTTATTATTATATTTTTCACAGAGGAAACTTTAATTATAGATTGAACTTCTTATTTTTTCAATAGTTATAAAAAATTTAATTGATAAAACAAACATTTTCTGTATTTTTCATGCTAATAAAACAAAATTTATAAGAAAATTAATTTTTTTCGGATTTTTGAATATAAAAATTTGTATGTTCAGTAAAGTTACTTTTTTTCTTCTCTTAAGAATAATATCAGTGTATTGAATATTGTCATGATTGCTAAAAAAATTAATATAAGCCAATTCAATCATCACGTATTTATAAGTAAATAAAATTATGCCGAATTTTTAAAGATTGACATTTATTATTCTTTCGACCCGCAAATTCGCCTTTTTGGGTAGAAAGTTTAACTATATTGGCAGAAAATTAATTTTTTTTTAATCAAAATTCATATCTTCGAGTTAAAAATTCGTCAGTTCAGTAAAATATTAATTTTTTTACTTACAATTTAATTTTTTCATTGTTTAAAATTTATCTTTATTAGTTTAAAAATTAATTTTTTAAATTCTTCTTTTGTGTTAAAATTTGTCATTATTCGCATGAAAAGTTAATTGCTTCTTAAAAAATGTATCCTTTTTGGTCGAGAATCATAACAGTTTTGTTAATAAGAAAAACGAAACTATTTGAAATATTTTTAATCTTTAAAAATCCAATAATTTTGTATAAAAAATACAAACTTCGAATGTAAAAAACTAATATAACCTAAATTAAAAAAAAAAAATTAAGTCTCATTCGAAACCTTTATAATTTTATGTCAAACTTGTTTTGAAAAAATAATAATTTCCAGCGTCAACAGTGATTTCAAGATCTTCCTGAAAAAACCGTCCCACTAATTTTATTGATTCATAATTTAATTAATTTCAAGAATTTCTCGTTTTTATTTTGATAATTTTTCCGTTTTATTAATTTGTTTGAGTTTTATATTTATGAGAAATTTTTAAAAAGAATATTGCTATCATTATGTTGCCCAAGAAAAATTTGAATTTTTCAAACACAGTCCATGAAGTTGTATTTTGTTATTTTTCTGAAAAAATCTGACTACAAACTTTCTTTTATTTAAAAAATATTTTTTTTACAAATATTCTTTTTTCTGGAATAATGGGCGTAGTATTTTTTCTAAAATACAAAGAGAATGTTTTCCGTAATTTAAGTCTGAGAATTTCTTCAAAAACGTGTTAAATTCATCAAGTTTATTCCGGCTTACTGGAACATATGAAAAAATGTTTAAAACATAAAATAAAATGTATAGCAATATTTTTTCACCAAAGAGAAGAAACTTAGGGAGTAGCATTTACGAAATTTAAAATTTTAAATATTTATTTGGTACCCCAGCTAAAATATTTCTATTTCGTAAGAAATGTAACTTTGTGAAACTTTGCAAACTAAAAATTGTTATTATTTTACTTATTATTAAGTATGTCAACATTAAATGCATCATAAAAATATATTCTAATATCTTCCGGATATAAAAGCAATGCAATTCCTCAGACTTTCGGTGCGTCCTTTCAGTGTTGGAGATTATCCAATAATTTCACGAGTTTCATGAAAACGACGAACGCCAGCCAAGAAGACGAGCCGAATTTTTAATAATTCACAGAACTTGTATAGCACAGATCACAACCAGAAAAGGAGACAAACTGATTATTTTCGTTTATTCATTCCTGGGTTCTGCTCGAAAAATAAAATTAATAAGTACTTACAAACCAATCAAGTTTCGTCGATCTTATTAAATAGGAAGTGTTGAATTTTTAAAGTTTTTTATATCACGTCTATTTTTTATTTATTTGAAAAATGAGTGTTTAAAAAGCGTTTTTAAAAGATCAATACTTTAAAGTCAAGAAAGTTATTTTTGTAACTTTCAAGTGAATGTCCTAGATAGCAAAACTTTTTCATAAACTTTCTCGATTTTTCGATCCAGTGAAGCTCTAATGACATGTGTAATAAATTATTTTAAAAGACTCTTTTAACTTGCTGTCGTGAAAAGTTATAATCGATACGTATCACATACTACTGAAAATTATTTCTTAAATCTTAAAAATATCTTCTTCGTTATATCTTTTGGAATATGGTGAAAATATAATTTAATTTTTTCACCCCTGTTCTACACCTCCACAGATTATAAAACAAGTCTTAAACATCCCCTGGGTGACTTCACAAAAACGAACATCCCCTCGCCCTTTTTTAAACAAATTTCTTCTTCTATATTATTTAATATATAATAAAAAATATTATTATAATAAGATTTATATAAAATTTGCGAGCAAGCCCACTTAACCTGTATGTGCCGCTTAGCCCTATTTTAGGTATCTACAATGAGTGAATCCAGAACATTTTTTGGAAAAGACGATTGCTAATTGTGTTCAAAGCATATAAAGGGTGGACACGCAAATAATAAAAGCGTTTAATTAATAATGAAATGAGGCATGTGAACTGAAAAGTAAACTTAAATTTTTTTCTGTGCCAATAACATTATGGAATGTCTGCTGACTGACAAATACTATAAAATAGTAATAATATTCATTACCTCTAAGAAATGACAGATCGGCCCTGCATGTTTATTATACTTTCGATTTATTATTCTTTACCAGAGAAATGTTTGGTGGTTTTGTATGTTTATCACTGAAGTTATTAAAGTTATTGAATATACTGAAGGTTATCACTGATTGTTTATCTCGAAGCAATTTAACTTGCCCGAATTTTAATTGATACAATTTTCAGGGATGTTTTTTATGTTAGAAAATGTTTGCTCTGGATCTCATCTCAAAATTTGGTTCGATCAACCAATAAAATAAATTTTTAGATGAGGTCCAGAGAAAACATTTTCTAAAATAAGAAACATCCCAGAAAAGTGTATCAATTAAAATTAGTTCAAGTTAAATTGCTTCGAGATATCTTTTTGATACGCATATACCATTCAAATGACTCAGATAATTAATTTTAGGCTGATCCATCCCCAGTCCTGGGATAAGGTCCAGAGATAACGATTTTTTAACAATGTTGATTGAAATGCACCAATTCTATCTACATTTCCTTATGTGTATTTCTTCTAGGATCGATCTGTGTAAAAAACAATGGTAATCAAATTTTAAATTGAGAAATAATGTTTAACTTATTAAAATGATTAATAAGTAATGATTGTTCAATTGACGATAAGTAATTATTATTTAAATTATCGCTGCCGACACAGTCAGTGATAAACATACAAAACCACCAAACATTTCTTTGGTAAAGAATAATCAATGGAAAGTATAATTAACATGCCGGGCCGATCTGTCATTTTTTCGAGGTTATGTTCAGATTCACCTGTTTGCCCTAATCGCTGCAAGTAAATATAGGTAATGTCAATTTAAAGTTTACGTATGTAATACTTCATTCACTTTATTTAAAATATATCCTGTCTATTCATAACATACCTGTTTTTATGCCATAAATAAGTGGTAAACACAATTCACTCTTCGCCCACTGGAAGCGCAGACAATTATTACTATTTTATAGTATTTGTCACTCAGCAGACATTCCATAATGTTATTGGCACAGAAAAAAATTGAAGTGTACTCCTCAGTTCACATGTCTCATTTCATTATCCATTAAACACTTTTATTATTTGTAATTACTATGTAACATAACCTATATTGTTTTGACACTTGTATCCATTTGAAGTTTCGAACGCAACCATGGAAACTATGATAAACTTGATCCGAAGATGCACGGACTTGACCGAATGGCCGATCCGAATGCAACTTTAAAGGCGCGAAATATGAAAATACCCGTGTATAATGGCTTCTCCCCTGCTATTGCGCAATTCGGGTAGCATTCGATTCGCCATGTATGTAAGCCCCAGCGTGTCCACCCTGTATATATATATATATGAAAGTGGGTGCGGGGCTTCCTCAATTTCTATTTAATTATTTCATTTATATTCAAATTTTCATGACAAAAACCCAATTTTTTAATTGAAAATTCATCCCTTTGGCTTGAAAATTAAACAAGTTAATAGAAAATTTAACTGTGTGCTAGAAGATTCAATTCTTTTTTTAGAAAATTTGCTTTTCTAAATAAAATTTTTTTTTTAAACAAAAATTTACTTATTCTTTTTTTGGTTAAAAATTGATCTTTTTTAGACTAAAAATTTAACTATTTCATTGAAAATTCTTCTTCTTGGTAGATAATTAATCTTCTTGGTTGATAATTTACTATTAAATTTTTTATTGAAAATTTATATTTTTATCTTGAAAATTCCACTCCTTGGTTGAAATTTGAACTTCTTTCTTAAAAATTACTTTTTTTGGTTGTAGATCCATAATTTAAGTTAAAAATTCATCCATTTGGTTAAAATTGATTTATTTCTTCAAATTCTTCTTTGATCTAAGAATTTAAATACTTAGTTAAAAATTGATGTGGTTTTCTTAAAATTCAATTTCTTACGTGAAAAATTAATTTTCTTGGCCGAAACTTCCACTATATGGATAGAAATTTTAGTATCTGATAAAAAATTAACTTTTTCTGAAACTTCATATTTACGGATCAAAAACTCAATAGTTTTGTTTCGAAAATTCGTCTTTTAATCTTGAAAATATCCATTTCTCATCCAGTTTTGGTTTAAAACTGATTTTCTTAGTTTAAAAACTGAATTATTTGGTTATAAATTTCTGTATTTTGTTGTACATTTGTCTCTTTTGGAAGAAATAATCTTCTTAGTCATAAATTCCACTGTTTGGTCAAAAATTGATGTATTTTGTTGACAATTCATCTTCTTTCTTAGGAACTTTATATTTGTGGTTAAATATCTTACTTTCTAGTAGCAAATGTAATTATTTGAATAAAAATTCTACTGTTTTTAAGAACTATAACACTATTTGCTAAAAAGCTTATATATTTGATTAAAAATTCTTTCTTATAGCAAAAATTTATCTTCTTGTAAATTCTATATTCCAGATTAAATTTTTTTGGTCGTTTCTGACTGAAAAATCTTTATTCGCCTTCGTGTTCGTACGGTCAATGCGCATACTTTTGCTACATTTTTTCAAATATCATATATATTATAACTTGAATCAAAAACTGTGATTTAAACCTCTTACGAATTACAGCAATTAATTGAAACTGAAATATTTTTTATTTGTTTTTAAGGTTCTCAAAGCACCTATGGCTTTGACGATTACATTCTCATTACGCTTACATACAATAGGCGCGTTTTCATTGGAACTGTTGATAAGGAAACACGAAAATAAGTTTAAATTAAAATTGAGAAATCTTGTAACTGAAAAGATGACGTTATTTTATGATACTTTGATACATTTTATTAATATTTAGAATTTCAGGGTGTAAGTTAACTGAAATGTTTATAAAAATAGACTCACTAATATTTCGTAGATATGTATTTTTTCTGTGACTAATATTTTAATATTTTCAAAATTAAATTCGAAGTAATGATACAAATTCTAAGAATATCGTGAGAAACTTGCGTTAAAATTCCCAACTTCACACGCTATTTTGTGTTCAGCAATTACTGGTTTTTGATCTTCGGCCAGTTTCACCTATGTGAACTTTATTACAATATTTACATTTAATTAGATAAATAACACCAGATAAATTTTGAACGACATCAATATCTTTCTGCTTTAACAAATAACTATCTAAAGTGTTTTTAAAATAAGCGTTGATGTTAAATTTAAGTGAATTCCTTAATCATTTAAATAGACCCTGAATATAATTTAACACAATATTTACTAAACATTTTATTAAACAAATTTTGGGACAACTTAAATTATATGAATTATAGTTTAAGTATCTAGCAAACCAAGAAGGGTTTTTGTACCAACTGGTTAATAAAACACCATTTAGAGCTTTTATAATTCGCAAATCATGATATTTGATAACATTATTAATCTCGCATTCATAGGTTAAATTGATACAATATTAAATACTAGTACCTGAATAAATTTAGGAAAACTTCAGTGTTGTCGGTAGGAAAAACATCTGAAATATCATCTACATAACATTTTATAAAATAGGTGTGTAATTTAATAATTGTAGAGCTCTTTTTTCAATATCTTGTAAAAAGAATTCATAAACAACTAGAGATAAGGTTGAACCAATAGGGCAACCCAAATTTTGTTAACAAAATTTAGCATTAAAAAAGAAAACAGTACCATTAAAGACAGTTCTGGTATCTATTAGAATTTCATTTCTCGTTATCTTTGTAAAGTTATGATTTAAATTAAGTTTTTCTTCGATGAAATCTAAAGCAAGTTTTAGTGGGATACTTTCAAACATGGACACAATATCTAAAGAAGCTGTGGAATGAGTATTTGGCACATTAATATTTTTTAAACAATCTTTAAGTTCCTAATTATTTTTGACAAAGGAACAAGGAACAATAGAAACTGGCTTTAGAATATTTGAAATATACTTTGATAAATTAAAATTGGTAGAAACAACAGTAGAAACAATTAGTCTCCAACTTAAATTAGATTTGTGAACTTAAGGGCTAGCATAAGTTTCTGCTATGAGACTATTGTGCAAACTAAACTGAATTTCATATTCAAAGCAAATATCTACTTTCGAAGATTCAAAATACTGTAAAAAGTATTCAAAAATTAAGCCGGTTTTCCAATTACTTAAATTCTTGGGTTTGAAGCTTCATATCTAACGGCTCTATGAATAAGTTTTTTGATTCACAAGAGTTAAATCTCCAAATTTTGAAATAATCAAAACAAGATAATTTTTTAAATAGAATATATGAAATATTCTAAAGCCAGTTACTATTATCTGGTGTAATTTATCTAATTAAATGTAAATGTTGCAATTAAACTTACATATATAGGTGAAACTGGCCGAAGATTAAAAAACAGAATTGCCGGACGCAATAGAGATTGTGAAGTTGGACATTTTAACACAAGTTTGTCACAACATTCTTGGAATTTTAATCATTACTTTGATTTTGATTTCAAAAATATTTAAACATAAGCTAGAGAAAAAAGACGTATCGACAACGTATTATTGAGTCTATTTTTATAAACAAATTTCCAAAGATTTCAGTTAATTTCACACTGCAATTATAGTACTAACGGTAAAAATATAATTATTTCAGTTAAAACCGCAAGAAAAAGGTACGCATTGTACCGAAATGTCATGGATGGAGAAAGGAGTTTTTAATCAAATAAATTCTGTATTCGAAAAAATGTTTCTTGGCTCAATTTTATTTTAATTTATGTGGATCATAAGACGCAAATAAAAATCATGGATTTAAAATTCAGTTGTAGTTACTTCAAATGACAAAGGGCGTCCCGAATGCTTCTTGAAGCCTTTCTTCAGGCCAGGATAACTAAAATTTATTGTTCAAATTTAAAATCTGTTAAATCGAATTGATTTAATCATTTAAATTCTACAAAATTATTAGCTTACGATTTAATCTGAACATTTAACGGAACAAAATGCAAAAGATGCAAAGGAAAGCGAATCAAGATCCAAAGTTGCACATTTTTAAATTCAAATTAGTTTTATTAAAATAGTCAATGAGAATAGGTATATTCTTTCTTTAAATGAATCAATTTTATTAAAATCGGAATCGCATGAATTGTCGCTCGTTAGAGGAAAAGTCAGTTCTTATTTATGTGTTCCTGATCAAGTCATTCTTCTTACTTGATGTCCACTTGCTAAGAAATGAATCGAAGTTACTTTCTTCTGAGCATAATAGAAGCAATTTGAATTGTTTCTATGTAAATAAGGAAGAAACTTTCCAAGATTCATCAAGCTGGGTGCTTAATTAATGCGCTCTCATTTAGACTTCGAGGTTCACACAAATAGTTTGTACCAGGTGTATACATATGAAACCGGTATTGCCATCTAGCGGCCAGTAGGCACACTTGTGGGCACTGTCGGAACTTACCATTTGTGCTAATTGGCGTATTGT
>NC_046660.1:45823023-45833149 GCF_010883055.1 Belonocnema kinseyi
GCGCATACTTTGAATAAAATATTTGTTATCATTCTCTTGAAATAAATGTGTTTTTTTCTTGAAAAAATACCGGTTTCATATGTATACACCTGGTATCTTACCTCGTACAAAACAGAACTGTTCTAGAATTAGTTAGCCGTTCGTTTATTGTGTGGTTTCTTTAAAAATAAACGTTGCATATATCCAGATAAGAAAATCATACTTGTTGTTGAAACAATTTTTATTATAAAAATAGATGTTTCAATTAATATTAATAACTCATTAATCAAATGTATTATTACGAAAAATTAATTTTTTATACAAATAATTTTCATCAGAGGCTTAAGATGGTTACTGCCCAACATGTCGAAGGAATTTTTTGTTAGGATTGAATTTTATTTTGATTATTTAATACGGGGCTGTCCCGGTATATATTATCAATCACGGACCCATTTTTATAGTACAATCAAGTGATCTGATGAGAGCAGTTAGCCCCGACATATTGGATAAAGCCTGGTATTAACCATATCATTGACGGACTTGTTTGCAGTCAATTAAACGATGGGGGATCTACAGCTTAAGGTGGTTCCGAATCACCAGAACCTCGGTTAAGGTACATAGGAAAATTTTTAGAGCTCAGGGATCGAACCCCGGACCTTTTAGGTGAAGTTCGAGCGTCTAACCAACTTAGCCACTGAGGTTATTATTTATTTTGTTTTTATTAAACTTTTACTCGGGTAAACCCGATTATACATCATAGCCACGGACTAAGTCAAGTGACTGATGAGACTAGAATGTTATAAGTTAATTAAAATAATTTAATACAATGCTTGAAACCTCCTGAGATGATGTTGTAGGTATACAATTACAAGCGGCTACGAGCGTTGGATGTGACAACAGTCACCTCTGGATTTTTTTACAATGCGAGAGGTGTATAATAAAACCGCCTTCTGAGCTGCTGCTAATACCCTACTGACTCCTAAATGTTCAAGATATTCAGTGCACCTTGTGTGCACATGGTCTGCAGTCGAAATCACAATGGGATGAATAGATGCATGATTCAAATTCCTCCATATGGTCTTTACTTCATGCCTTAACTCGCTATGCTTGTGGATTTTGGTGGTATAGGTTAACTGCAAATTTCGGTTAAGCGGACAAGCAATGTCGATGATGTAGACTCTTCCACCTTTTTTTCTCGCATCACTATTTCAGGTCCATTGGACCGGATGTAATGATCTGTTTGGATGGTACCATCCCAATATAAGAGGTAATCTTCACTTTCTAAAACGGGCATTAGAATGTGCCTATAGAAGGGTATCCATTCTTTTAAGAGTCCTAGATTCAGGGTTAGTTATTAATGTATAATTTCCGTTATTCATTATGTCTGTGCGTATATTCTCTCTGAGAAATTACGTGAAAGCCATCAATAATGTGCTCGATGGATTCATTGGTATCTCCACATAATCGGCACCGACCAACCACGTCTTGATGTGACACGTGTTTGCGATAATTCCTGGTGCTGACAACTGTGTCCTGTATCATAATGATCCTTCCGTCTCTGGATACCTCTATGGTTTCTGCCCTGATATTCAAGGCCTCATCCAAGGACAAATTTAAGGGCATGTAGTCAAGATCCGCTTGACAGATGGTACTGTAAAGCGCAATATTTTGTTTGTTGTTAAAATAGTCTCGAAACTTTTTAACTTGTGACTCACATAGTTTTTTGACATCTACAATGCCCCTACCCCCTAAATGTCGTAGTAGAACAAACTTTTTAATCGCTAAATTTATGTGGTGCATGTGGTGCCTCATTATTTCTACACAAACAATTCTGTTTAACTTTTCAAGGTTGGTGTTAGACCATTTTATGAGCCCGATGGTGTACGTGAGGACAGAGATGGCATATGTGTTGATTGCTCTGATTTTGTTTGCCCAGTTAAGAAAACTCTTCATAATAAATTCGAGTCTCGTAATGAAGGCAGTCGTTCGGCTTGTCTTAACTATCATATGTTGAATACCCTTAGATTCAAGAATACCCAGATATTTATATGATTCGCCTGCAACAATGGCCTCGATGTCATTTTCCAACTCGTTCTCTAACTCTGCGGTCCCTCATTCCCCTCTGATTAAATGCACTGTTCTACACTTATCTAGTCCGCACTTCATGTGGATATCATTGGCAAACTGCTTTGTGACTTTGATCACTTGCTGCAGATTCTGGGATGAACTGGCGTACAGCTTCAGGTCATCCATGTAAAGAAGATGGGTCAATTGATGACCATCCTCATTATCATGCATTCTGAACCCATGAGACATTCTGTTTAGTGTTTTGCTCAATGGATTCAATACTAAACAGAACCATAGTGCGCTGAAGGAGTCTCCTTGAAATAGACCTGTTCTAAAGCGTATTGATCTAGTTATCCTTGCTTGTCCATGATCAATATACTTGATTCTTGTATCCCAGAGCCTCATCGCATGGCTTAGAAAGTCAATAATGCGTGGACAGATTTGGTAAAGTTTTAAGACTTCAAGCAAGTATTCAAGCGGCACCAAAGGAAACGCTTGCTTGTAGTCAATGTATGTCATGTGTAAGTTCCTTTAATGTTTAAGAGCTTGAGTCATGGCAGTAACGTCTATAGTGACCAGATCTTCACAGCCTCGCGAGTCTTTACAACATACTTTTTGTTCTTCTGTAAGAATTTCATTCTCGTCTCAATGAGAATATAACTATTCTGTAATGATAGCTGTAAAACATTTATAAATTGATGGAAGAAAAACTATCGGTCGAAAGTCAGATGGATTTTGAGCGTCTGGTTTTTTTGGTAACATATACGTAGTACCCTGGAGCACGAAACCTTCATATCCAGCCAAGAAATCGTGTATATTCTTGCAATGTTGAATCATGTTCTGAAAAGTAGTTTTACTGCAAAAAACCAATTATGAAAATAAATTAGGTGTTAAAAAAATTTAATGAATATTTGAAAAAATTCTTTTGTCAGTTCTGATATATTGGTTGTAAAGTATCTGAATATCGACTTTTTCAACGTTTCTCTTTTTACCTTGCTTTTAATAACTGTTTAAAAGTTTTCAAGTTGTTCTGATCCAATCAAATTTAGCTGGATGATAGCAAGTTGAATTTTAGGTTTTCTCAAAACAAGAGTGCCCGAAATTTACATTTTGTACGGTAGGTACCTAGGTAGTGAATGCAAGATAGAGGTACTCTACGACTAATCAATTCATAATGAAAGTCTTTTCAGCCATCGAAAACAAGATAGGGGTACTCTCCGACTCATTAAATAATGACAAAGATCTACCTAGCAACTAAAACCTAGATAGGGTACTGCCCGGTCAGTCAAGGCAAGGTAGAAATCTATTTAGCCAATGATTAAGGCTACATAGAGGAAATTCTCGGCCATTCAAGGTAAGATAGAGGTTTCTCGAGCCAGTCAAGGTAAGACAGTAGTGCTGCATGGTCAATGAAGGCAATATAAAGTTCAATCCAGCCACTAAAGACAAGATAAGAGTACTGTCTTTTCAGTCAAGATAAGATGGTCTTTCCAGCCAGTGAAGGCAAAATACAATGCCTGGCCAATCAAGGCAAGATAGGGATACTATCCGACACTTAAGGGAAGATAGGGATATCGCAAGGCCAGTCAAGGCAAGATAGGGTTACCGTCCGGTCAGTCAATGCCAGATAGGGGTACCGTCTGACCAGTCAAGACAAGATAGGGGTACCATCGGGCCAGTAAAGGCTAGATAGGGGTACCGTCCTGTCTGTTAAGGCAAGATAGAGGTTATTCAAGTAGTGAAGGCAAGATACAGTTACTGTATGGTTGAATATAGAAGAATAAAAGTGAAATAAATATTTTTACGGATCAGTGTGCATTATCGCTAAGTTGAATAGAAATGGAGCGTGGAAAACTTTATTTTTTTCTTTCTGTAAATTCTGTCCTCTCGGTAAATTTCAATCCTGAGTGTAATCTCTAGCAAAATGAATAGAGATGGACTCGATAGACTTCACTTTAATCTAGAGTTGGCGATTAATCGCCACTGCAGCATGTACCCATTTCACCATTCAACTCTTCTGTATCGACAGGACGCTTAGATTTATCTATGTCTATGTATACGTGTATATTTTAAAATCTCTTCGTATTAAAAAAAATTTGCTTCGAGCAAACCTTCCCTCAACTGATCGGTATCCGATGTTTCTCGATACGATTGAGATGAGAATTTTTATTAAACCGACTTGGAGACTTTGATCAAGATTAGTTTCGGTTGAGCTACATCTACTCTCGTTCTATCGACAAAGCGCTCTTTTCTCTCATTTCGAAGAGGTGGTGAAACAGTTCGTTTTTTTCTTCAGAGCAATTCCTTTCAAATGATTTCGTTTTAGAGCTCGAATTGTCTGCTTAATTCATGAAAAATATTTCCATGGCAATTATGGTGTTTTCTAGGTATCTCAAGATTTTTCTAAATCTAATTTTTCATTGAATGAAATCGTTCAGCTATATCGTATTTTTTAAAACAATATACTCAATTGTGTATACAATTTCGCAAATTTTCCATAAATAATGGTTTTTTCAGACCTTGTAGATGCCTACACATGAAAAAATAGTATTGTTTATATGTAAAATAAATAACTCTTTTTTTTCATTTGTGGAAGTAACTTTTTTAACCCATAAGTAATTTAAAATGTTAAGAAAGCCTTCAAAAATAATGTGACAAGATATTCTTAAATATATTGCTAAAATCGAATAACTAAATTAATAAAGAACACTAAAATGTTATCATTCCATGAATTTATTCTTAAAGTGCATTAATTTAAATAATAATTACAAAAAATTCTTATTTTATGCTAATATGTTTAAATGTAGTGAATATGTAACATATTAATATTTGAAATAAAATATTTTCAAAGTGAGTAGAAAATCTAGAAAGACAGTAAAAATATGCAGATTCTCCATGAAAAAAAAAATATTCTTTTAGTAAAATTGATGTGAATTATATAATAAATTTATTTTTTAAACTTTCAGAATCCTCATTTTTAACTAGAAACTATAAATCTTTTAAGAAAAATGGAATCAATTTATAATTAGAGTGATGATATTTTAACTAAAATAATTAATGTTGTGGTGAAATAGTTTGATTTCAAATAAAAAACATGAATTTTCTACCATAAAAGACAAGTTTTTACTGATAAATAATCAATTTTGAACGAAAAATTGTATAGTTACATTCTCAAGTAAAAAAATTATTTTAAAATAGAAGCATTTTCAAATAAATTAATGGCATATTCAACTGAATTAGTTACATTTTTAGCGCACAAAAAATAAACTGTTAAATAAAACATATCAATTTTTGAACAAACGTGCGTATTTTTTATAAATGGGTTTAATTTTCAACCAAATAGTTGAATTTTCAACGAAAAATCCAATAGTCGATGTTTCGAGAAGAAAAATTCATCTAAGAATTAATAATTTTATAGAAAAAAGGATGAATATTTAACAAAATAGATGAATTTTAAATCAAATCTTTAATATTTTTCCGGCCCATACTGTCCGCATAGGTAAAAAAAGTTAACATAAAAAATAATTAAATTTTAAGCTAAAAAGATGAATTTTCCAGGCAGAGGATTAATCTTGTAAAAAAAAGCCGAGCTTTTCACCAAATGAATGACTTTTTAAATTACAGATGATACATTTTAAACAAAAAGTTGAATAGTTCACTTTTTAAATCAATAAATTAGTTTTCCACAAAACGGAGGAATTTTTAAATAAAATTATGGAATATTAAACTAGATTAGTTACAGTGTTAGTAGACAAAATTAATTTTATACGAAAAGAATAATGAATTTTCGAAAAGATTGTTAAATTGTCACCTCAAAAAATGAATTTTAAGCGAAGAAGATTAATTTCGTAAGAAAAGACGAATTTTAAACCAAATACAATACATATGAAACAAATAGTATAAACTTCAATTACAAAATATTAATCTTCAACCAGAGAGTGGAATTTTCGATTATAACTATTAAATACTTAACTGGATTAGTTAAATTTATAATTAGAAAGATCAAGTTTTAGCAACAGCCAAATTAATTTTCAAAAAAATAGATTTTCAACTAAATGACGAATGTCATAGTAGATATTTTAATCAAAAAAGATTTTACTTTCAACTCAAGAATAGCTAAATACAAAAAAACAAAGGAATGTTTTAAAACAGTTATATTTATAACTAAAAAGGATTTTTTAATCAAGAAAACAAGAAAATATTAAAATAATTGGAATTTTCAAGACAAAAAATCGAAAAAAAATACATGATTTTTCAACCAAATTAAAATTTTTGTTCGTCTTAGTTTATTCGCTCCGTATTAGTGAAAAATACTGAAGAAACATCCAATTTTTTAACAAAATAGTGCAATTTTTTATGAAAAAGACGAATTATACACAAAATGGATAAATTTTTAGTTAGAAAGATTTATTTTTTAAACAACATACATTTTATACAAAAATGGTGGAATATTGATCTGGATTGGTTACATTTTCAATCAAAAAGAATAATATACAAAAAAAAATACACGCTTTCAAGAAAATACCTAAGTTTTCAACTGAAGGAAAAATGGGATAGTAAATACTTCAAACAGAATATATTTCACTACTAACTCAAAAACAGCGAAATTAATTGAAAAAATACGAATTTTTAACAGTTAAATGAGTAAAAAAATTATTTTTCATTTAGGAGAGAAACAAATGTCAAACAAAGTGTTCAGTTCTTTAGCATTAAGAGAATTTGTACCCAAACAATTCCCTTGACAATTCCAGATTTTCCAGGTTTTTGTTTGAATTTTATTTATGCTCTATTCGGTTCTTTTTGGTGAACAAAATTCAACCAGAAGAAATTTTTTTTTAAAGTAGTCAATTTTCTACCAAAAATGCGATATATCAACAAAATAAAGGAATTTTCAACTCAGAAAAGAATAATGCCATGTTTAAACTTTTAGTTAAATAAATTTATTTTTAAACAAACCGATACATTTCTTACTAAAATGATTGACTGCTGAACTGGATTAATCACATTTTCAGTAAAAAAAAAATTTTTAACAAAAAATTCTAAAAAATAGTTAAACTCTGAACTTCACGAAGAACTTAGTAGTAGATATTTCTACCATAAAGTATTTTACTTCTAATTTAAAAACAGCTAAATTTAGGAAAATAAATTTGATCTAAAGTGTTGAATTTTCATAACATGAAGATGAGTTTTAACCAAACAGTTATATTTTCAACTAACAAAGATATTTAAAGTTTAAAAAATCAATTTCTTACCAAAGAGAACGAGTTTTCAACGAATGATTTAAATCCCTATTATTTCCTAGTTTTTCCAGGCATAAAAAATACCCTTACAATTCCAGGTTTTTCAGTTAAATAAACACTCTGCAATGGAATAGTGGAACATGTCGATTATTGAATTTCATTCGGGAAATATTGAGTATCATTAATAATTAATATTATGAAATATTCAATTTTGTAATGAGTAATTAATTATTCTCTGAATGTTGATGGAATCTGCAGTCTGTTTGTATTAGTCAAGCTGGAGTTGTACATTTACCATTGAGTTATAAGATAGATTCTATTTACTCGCCCTAGCAGGCTGCGATTGATGATAGTCTCTATGCATTTTGCATACATGGATTTGGTCACGGGTGCTTTGGAATTGTATGCAT
The DNA here is from genome assembly GCF_010883055.1 of Belonocnema kinseyi. Taxonomy (NCBI): domain Eukaryota; kingdom Metazoa; phylum Arthropoda; class Insecta; order Hymenoptera; family Cynipidae; genus Belonocnema; species Belonocnema kinseyi. The sequence continues at coordinate 45,830,720 of NC_046660.1, forward strand.
TTCCCGAATTGTAATTGCTCTCAACACACGAAACTTCCTGATACATTGGACAAACTGTTCGAATCTATTTTACTCGGAATAGACCAATCCTCGCGGCAAACAAATCGTAAGAGAAAATTTTGTTTAATTACTTAAAACCATTTTTTAAGATTCAAATTAATTATAATTGATTTATAATAATTAATTAATTATTCAAAAAGGGAAAATTAATTGATGAATAAAGGAAATAATATGCCCTGTTAGAAATTTCTGTAGGAATTTTCAAAGATGCTTCACTAAATTTTAATGCAGAAACAGTTTTTAAATTTTCCTAAACAGGAACAGAAATTACAGCAACGGTAATTTCATAAAACTTTAGTCAAACGTTTCAGAGAATTCTTTTACAATTTCGTTATTTGCAGTAATTGTAACTGAAAATTTCCAAAGATTAGACATTTTTTTCGGTTTATTAATTTTAGTATAAAATATGTAGGGGAGTGTAGAAAAGGTTTGGACGAGTTTTGATTTTTACCGATAACTTTTTTTATGATATTTTTTATCTTCGATTAAACTTTATTGAAAATATGTTTAGTGCATCGTTATAATTCAACAAAAACATTTACAGTACATTGACGCCAATGACCGCAACCACTATGCTTTGTCGGTTTCGAACGCAATCAACAAGCAAGGAGTACGCAGTTGCTGACTGCGCACTCCTTTCAGTCACTATAACTTATACTTCTAGAAACATTTAGAATTTTTAAGAATTTGTTAGTAATTTTCAGATATATATTTTAAAGGTGAATACAATTTATTAATTTACAATAAACCTTACGGAATTTCGTTTCCAGGAACCTAATTTCGTAATTAACTTTACTTTAGTATCCTAAGTGTTTCGAAATTTACCGAACATTTCTAACAGTGCGGATATTGGCAATGAAATTCACCGACTTTTCTTCCAACAAACTGAATTTGTTAGAAGACGGAATTCGTAAAGTTTGGCAATTTCATGAATCTTCTCACTTTCTGGTCCGGACAAACCACTTTCTGGATTCATGAATTTCTTTGACGATCCGCCTGAAGCTTGGTATTATTAAAAATTCCAGGGAACTGCCAAGAATGTATCGATTCCTTAAAGAATTCTTAGTGCTGCAAGGGTGTTTTATCAAACTTATAAACATCTGATTTAGTATTATAATTGGATTTTCGAAAAATCTAAGATGCATTTAATTAGAAATCAGTTGTTGCTTAATGACAGGAATTATTAAAGGGCCATCCATAAACTGCGTTACTAATTTTTAGCAAGTTTTGACCCCTCCCTCCTCCCCGCCCCAAAAAACAAAAAGTAACGTAGCCTAAAATTCTCTCAAAAGAGGGGAAGAATATGAGAATGCATTCTTTTAAATAAAATCAATGTAAATACCGTATTAAATCCAATATCAAACAGTTTAAATTTCTAGGATTTTAAGTCGAAAAATATAGCATTTTCAACAAAAATAGTTGAATTTTCAACCAGAAAAGATTCTCTACAAAAGAAAAGAATTTTTCACACCAAAAGATAAATTTCCATGAATGAAAAATTCATTTCTAACTAAAAATTAAAAATCCAATAGTTGAAGTATCAAGCAAAAAAAAGAAGAAAATAATTTTAATAAATAAACAATAAAATTGACATTCCTATTTCGATAGATAATTTTTAATTTAACAAGATAAATTTTGAACAAAAAAGTTTAGTTTTTGACGAAAGAATTACTTAATCAAAATAGTTTAATATTTAACTAACAAGGTGCATTTGAAAACAAATTTTCGAATTTTTATATAAAAAAGATTTGAATTCACAAATCGTAAAGAAGAATTTCTTAAAATGCAGTTGAACTTTCAGAATTAAAAATTCAAGTGTCAACACAAAATTTGTTTTTTAATGCAGAAAGATGACTTTTCTACCACATTATATGGTTTTTCAACCAGCTGAATGAAACGAAAAAAAACTAAAGAAAAATAGTTCAATCTTTGGCAAAATACATGAAATAACAATAAAAAATTTGAACTTCAAACCAAATAGTTCACTTTGCAACAAAAAAATATTTTTTTAAAATATGTAATCGACACATTTTCAGTTAACAAGATTAATTTCCAACAAAAAACCGAGTAAAAAAATTGTTTAAATTATCAACCAAATACAGGAATTTTCAATGAAGTAAGATAAATTGTAAACCAAATAGCTTAAGTTTTTCGCCAAAAAAGATAAATTTTAAGCCAATTTACTTTTTACCGTACAAAATTATTTGTCAACAAAAAATTCAATTTTCTGTTTAATATTTAAATTTTGTGTCAATTAGTTTAATTCATACCTATGTAATTGAATTTTTAACAACAAAGTTAAGTTTCAACTAAATAGGTTGCTGTTTCTACCAAATTTTTAAATATTTTTAAAAATCAGTGATCATTGTT
>NC_046660.1:45833249-45866372 GCF_010883055.1 Belonocnema kinseyi
AAATATTTATAAAAACTCTGAAAGGGAACTTTTTTTTCAAAATTTCACAAAAATTGGGGTCAGTATTAAAAAAAGTTAATTTTAAACAAAATAATCGAGGGTCAAACTAAAAAGGGTCCATTTCAAACCATAAAAGGAGTATTTAAATTTGCAGTTTAAAAGATTAATTTAAATGACAATACTAAACGAGAGTTGAATTTTCAAAGCAGAATGTTAATTTTATACAAAAAAAAATGTTAAGTTTGTGGTTTGATTCCCAATGGAGTGAAGATGGATAGGATCTTTTTTTCAAGAAATAATTTTAATTTAAAAAATATTATTTTCTATCTAGTCTTATCAAGACATTAAGCATTTTCTGTTATTGAAGATTCTTAACTTGATCGATATTGTGTAGATTTTCTGCCTTCATGGTTCGAAGGGTTGATCTACTGTCGGTAAGGTACAATCTCTGATGATATATATATATTGGTTAAATTTTGAATTAGGGCAAGTTTAAAAAAAAAGTATTTTCATTTTTGTATGTAATTGTTACAAGGAAAAAGCCTTTTAACATAGAACACTTTTTCAAGCAACCTGGAAAAAGATGATTTGAAAAAATATGAAAATGATTTTTTGGACTACAGGCAATCTTTTTGATTTTGTGTCACATAGGCTTGTCAGTTTTTTCCTATTGTATTTTCATTTATCGAAAGCTTACAGATGTTATGAATGCCTTTCAGAGTTATATGAAAAAAGATAATAAAAAAAAAACATAAAACTTAGTCTTCTCAAATTTAATGCGTTAACATTAATACTTGCGCAGATTTATCCAATTTCTTTTTTATGTATTTTTGATCATAAAAAAACTTTGAACGCCTAGAAAAATCATTTTGTTATCCATGGAGATTTCTAGAAATTGTTTTTCGAAATCAGGAAACCATTGGACATAAATTATCGCCTAGAGAACGATAATTAAAACTCTGTAAAAATGTAGAGCCGTCTAAAACATAAAAAAATTAGTTACACAATAATATTAAAACCATGAAAAAAATCATTTTTCAAAGCACATTTCGCTAAGGCGCAAGTTAAAGGTTTTCATCAATCGATAAAAAATAATTATACTTAGGGTACTCAAACAAATTTTCCACATAATTCCTATTTTGATTTCTACCATTTTCTTTTTTCGACCCATCCTATTAGAATATTCCCCAAATTGTGCATATAATTAAAAAAAAAATTAATCATCAATTAGACATTGTTAGATTTTTCCGTTCATAAAAATAATGACCAGAGAAGTAATATTTCAATAGAGATAACTTGTATGTAACTTTTGAGGTGGTTGGATTTTTTTTTAGTAAGGCTAGAAGTTATCAAAAGGGTTTAATCAACGTTGGATCAAAAAAATATTTTTTATCGTGGTTAGAGGTGACCTTTCGATAGTCGGTCACTCGATCCTCTCAGCAAGAAAGATACTTGACACACACTTATCTGAGCCCTCCATTATCACGTGCCTGTTTCCTCCTTTCTTCTTTCCCTTCCTACGATCTTTTCCAATAATCTTCTACTCTCTCTAGTGCAAACATTCCCGCCATTTACAGTCCGATTATTATATTACGATTTTATTTTTCATAACAAATTACCGAAATTATATTACTGAAAGGATCTAAATCTGAAGAAATACTTGTTATTTTCTTAGAAAATAAAAAAAAAAACAGGCAAAAATGATTTTTCACCAACTTTTAGTGAATTATCAACCAAAATATATTACTTTCCAACGATAGTATTTTTAACTAAAATAAGATTAAATATCTACAGGATTATATGAATTTCTAAACGTGCTTTCAACTGATTCAAATTATTTCTAAAATAAAAAAGATATTTTTATCAACATTTTTTGGAAAAATTTAAAAATTGCTGAATTGAAAAAAAAAAAATTTGGAAGTCTTCTGACATGTGAAATTATTTCTGAATCTTCTAAAGGCTTCTGAACCCTCTGATTTAAAAAAAAAATTATTCGAAGTTTTCCAGATTTTTTTCTACATTTTTTTTAAATTTCTGTATTTAAAAAACATTTCATTTTCTACAAACATTAAGATTATTAGTTAGAAAATAATTTAAAACTTCGCAGAAACTTCACTAAATGTTTCTTTTCTCTTTAAAGTTTTTAAAATTCTTAAAAAGCTTGAAATTTTCGGTTTAAAATCTTCAAAGATGTACACTTTGTTACAAAATTTGTTTCAAATCTTTTCAAATTCTTTGTTTTTTTTTCATGATTTAAAATCTTTTAAAATATTTAAAGAATGTAGAAGATTTTGATAACAAAATTTTCAATTTTGTTGTTTACAAAATTTTAGAGGAAATTCGAGTAAGCTTAAGAGATACTGTGAAGCTTTTAGCAGATTCAAAATAATATTTTATTCAAGGAAAGAAAGTAGGAAATAAAAAATCACTTCAAATTTTCCCAGAAATCTTTTAAAACAATTGTATACATTTGAAACTTTAAAAAATTCTTAGAAACCCTTTTTCAAAATATTTTTTTTTCTAAATATCTTTTTAAATAATTTAGGGTTTTCCTAAGATCTTCAGAAAACTTGAAATTAATGTTTCATGTTAAAACTTAATTCATTTAAAATTTCCTCGGGAACCTCATTGTCTGTACCGGCAATTTTTTGGTTTCTGCTATGGGCTATTTTTATATTATAACCTGGACCGGTGGCATATTAGTAATACTCGTAAATAAAGGTATTCTATTAATTTAGAATATCTTGTAAAATACGCGAGCAAAATATAACATTTTTTTGTAATACATTGATTGATTGATTTGATGTAATACATTGTAATACATTGATACATTGATGGCTAAAATAATCAAAAATTGTACAAAAATGGCGAGCTTAATCAAATTAAATGATAATCTCACAATTCTAATGATAAAAAGAAATTAAAAGTTCCAATTTTCGGCGATGACCACTGGTATAGCATAACAAGCAATTGTTTTATATTATAATCCCCTTTAACAATTTAATTATGTTTATTTAAAATAACTGATTTTCGGTGCATAAAGATTACATAACCTGAAATTGTTAAAACTTTGCGAATCTCCTTTGAAATATATTTCTTTAATTAACTAACTAACGTAACCTGAAATTTTTTAAACATATTGAACCTTCTGAATCTAATAATTTTTAAATAAAAATATTATAAATGTAAATGTAATGGAAATGTAAATAGTCTTTAAATTTGAATTATTTGTTTGTTTACGATAAAAAAAATCAAATAATCTGATAAAATAAAAATATTGTAATCTAAAAAAATTTGCAGGTATACATTCTCGACACTCAATTAGTTTTCTTTAAAATAGCCGATTTCCGGCCTAAACAAAAAATATGACCTAAGACTGTTCAATGATTGAAAATCTGATTCGAAATACAATGACTTTTTTTTTAAATACCAATTTTAGATGTTATACAGTATCGTAACTTACTATTTTACATACATAATGAACCTAAAAAACCTAATGGTAGTTAATTAAAAATAGCCATTTCCATTGTAAAAATTTAACACAACCTAAAATTGTCCAAATATTATAAACCTTTCAAAAATAATAATTTTTCATTAAAAATAGTCATTTCTGTTATAAAGCTCTAATATAACCTGAAATTGTTAAACATCAGTGATATTGATGATTATAGTTGTTTAAAAATAATAATTTGTTGTGAAAAAAATAGGACAACCTAGAAATTTTGCACGAAAAATACTAAATGACATGAAATAATTGTTTAAGATTGTAGGGATTTGTTTTCGTTTTAATTGTCTTTGTTTACATTAGCAAAAATGGCGAATTTGAACAATTTAAATCATAATCAAAACAATCTTATGTTTTAAAAAAAGGGAAAGTACCAGTTTTTGACGAAAACCACTAACATCAGTTAACGAAAAATTGTTTCACATTATAAATCTCCTCAAAAGTTAATTATTTTATTTTAAAATAACCGAGTTCACAAATTGAAATTTCTTTAAAATTGATAATATAGATCATCGTTTTTTACAATTGCTAATTTGCAGCCAAAATAATTACACAACCTTGAAATGTTTTATATTTTAAGCCTAATTCGTAATTTCTTCATTTTATACTTCATAATATAATTTTAATTCAATTGCGTAAGTGTGATAAAAAACCAAAATTTCTCGTAATTCCCATAATATTTTCTAACCATAATCGTTACATCACTTTTTTGGATGAATATTTTTGGATGAACAAAAATTTTTCAGTATATCAAAAATTAGTCCTGCAAATTTTTTTCTGATACCTTAAAAATGCTTGCTCACTTGAAAAGTTTTCTGAAGGTTTCGTTATACACATACAATAATAAATGAAAGCAACCAAATATTTTATACTAGGAATTAGAGAATTTAAAGATATGTATATAGAAATAGAATTGAGAACAGAAATGAAATTTCCCATGTTATTTGATTGCTTCTTTTAATATTAGTGGTTAAAAATTAGAAAAAAGGAGCAGAATTTCGTTATGTTGACTATTACCCTAAAAACTTTCCTTTAATCCCATAATTTTCGGGAGTGTTTCAAATTAAAGATCTTGTCATGTAGAATTAAAATGAAAATAAATTTTTTTGATGTAAATTTTCTTATGTAAATTTTTTTATGTCAGTGATTAAGTAATTCGAAAAATTATGAAAATTTTGGTTATTTAGACCCCTAGCAGAGTTGGGTGGTAAAGTGTTACAAGTCCTATTAAGAAAAGTTTATGGGTCAGTTAAAGGTTGAAAATTATATTTTTTTGTTTAAGGATTCGGCTACATTAGCTGAAAATTAAACTGCTTGATTGAAAGTCCATGTATTTCGTTTAAAAAATCAACTATTTTAAAGCAAAGTTGAACTAATAGGTTGAAAAGCAACAGTTTTGTTAGAAATTAATATTTTTCATTTGAAAATACAACTGTTTTGTAAAAAAATTAATCTTAGCAGGTTAATGATTTAGCTATTCATTTGAGAATAGTTTTTTTTTGGATAAATTTAAATGAAATATAGTTTTACATAGAAAATTCATCTATTTTGATTCAAAATTAATTAATTTTGTTACAAATTCAACTGTTTTCATAGAAAATTCAAATAGTTGATTAAAAGTTAAACTACTTTATGGAATATTCATTTCTTTGGTTGAAGATTTAAAATTTTAGTTAAAATTTCATTTATTTGAATGAAAATATAACTATTTCATTTAAAATTCGGTTTTTTGTAGTACGAGAGGGGGGAGGGGTAGAAAATTCAAATGTTCTCGAAGAAAATTCCACTTTTTGGTTGAAAACTATTTTTTTGTAGCAACTCTATTTTTTTGATGCAAATTCGACATTTTGGTTTTAAAATAGTATACAAATCGATTATTTGGATGAAAATGATCTTTCTTGTTAAAAAATATTATTTTTGGCATGAACATTAAACCATTTGGTGTAAAATTTATGCATTTGGTTAAAAACGTAAATTTTTTTATAAAAAAAGCAACTTTTACTTAAAAATTTAACTTTTTTATAAAAAATAAACTTTGAGTTAAAAAGTGACTTTTTTGTTAAAAATTAATATTTTCGATTAGCAAATGCAAATATTTCATAGAAAATTCATCTTTTTGGCTTGAAAATTCAACAATTTAATGAACATTTTATTCTGTCTTGGTTAAAAATTTGGCATTCTCGTTTCAAAATTCATCCCTTTTGATTGAAAAAACTTATTTCTTTTAGTTCAAATTTTAAATTTTGTTTCGAAAATGTATTTAATTTGGTTAAACATTCATTTATTTTGTTTGAAATTCAAATCTTTTGGTTGAAAGTTGATCTATATGGTTACAAAATAAGGAAAATTTTTGCTGAAATCTTATATTTCTGGCTAGAAAATTTATCTCTTTGATTGAAAATTAACTTTCTTACTGTAAATTTAAGTCATTTGTTGAAAATTCGTGTTTAGGTTTAAAAATAGTAAAGAATTCGAATATTTGGTAGAAAATTAACTTAATGCATATAATTGCTGAAAACAAAACCAATAATGCAACGACTAAATTTGGACAATCACAATAAAATGCTCCTATTGTCATTTTAAGAAAAGTTCCTACTTTTAAAAAAGATTCCTATAAAAATTTATAAACAAAAATAAGAAAGCAGCAAACATTTTCAAATTGTAATTTGATAATAATAAGAATAAAAAAGGCAAAAGAAATAAAAAAGTAAAGAAAGTAGATTTGGTTGGTTGCCTTCTCATGTTTCTTTAGTCTTTTGTATTTTTGTTGAGAGATTTTTTTAGGAAATTTTGTTTTTAAGGAGAATCTTTTTTTAGATTACAATAGGAGCATTTCGTGAATGTTGTTCAAATTTTCTTGTTCCATTTTTGGTTTTATTTTCAGAAATTGTATACATTAACTTAACTATTGGACGTTAGATAGGACTTTAAATTTTATTTTAGTCTAATTTAAATTTCTTAAATTTTAAAAATGAATTTTTTTGTTAAAAATTAAAATTTTTAATATGAAAATTCAACTATTTGGTTTAAAATGCATCTTTTTTGGCAGAAAGTCCAACTTTTTGGTTAAAAATAACTTGTCTGTTAAAAAATGTATCCTTTTGATTTGAAAATTCAAATATTTTGTTTAAAAGTGCTCCCTTTGGTTTCAAAATCCATTTCTTCTGGTGAATAATGTCAAGCTTTTTGGTTAATAATACATCATTTTGGTTTAAAAATGTTACTGAGCACATTTTTTTTAATTCAAAATTTTACTCTGCTTTTTCTTTTGAAATTGGAAACATTTTAGGCTCTGATACTTAAAATCGTTCCTTGAATTACAGAATGGAATCATAAATGCAGATAAATTTCACTAAATTTAATCGAAACAGTTTTAAGGTAATTAAGTTAAAGTTATTTTTCTCTTTAAATCATTTAATTAAAAAAGTGAAAAAAGTAACCTTTTAGGTAACTTGAAGCTTATGTATCCAGTAGATGTAACTAGATGCTAAAAAAAGTAACTTACTTCACATTGGCGCCTCTAACGGAAGCTTTGATTTTAGTCCGGTTTTCTTCTGGAATTACTAAAATCGAAATTCTTTACTAAGATTTACTCAAGAAGTAAGGATAATACTGTAAATAAAAAAATTGAAGACATGCTATTTATATACAATTTAGATTTCTTTTGTTTTGTGGAAAAGTGGCAAGACAATGAAGATCTTTTGGATAGAGCACATTGCTGTGGATAAAAGAACAATCGTAAAGAAGATAGAGTATCTGAGACATCGAATGAATGAATTCAATTTCCCAGATTTGTAATCCTAAAGCCAAATTCAACCCCTGTTCGTATTTGTTCTGACTATTCTCTTAGCTCTCAGTTTATCCACAAGAATTCCACGGTGAAACTCATCGAGTGCCGGATATTATCAAAAAAAGATTTTGCACTCAATCAAGCTCGATTGTATCCTGGAAAAATCTGTCCACTTTTCACTTCTTTGCCAAGCATATCTGGGTATTGCGAAATAATAACTACTGAGATAGTAACAAATGGACAAATTTAAATTCGATTAAAATCAAACTCAAAATCCTACTTAACGTTCAATGATCAAGTTCAGGTATAGAATTTCTGAAAATAAAACCAAGAATCCAACGACCAAATTTGAACAACCACCAAAAAATTATTCTATCGTTATTAAAAAAATCCTTAAAAAAATAAAAATTTTTTCTATATAGAAAAATCGTTTGACAAAAATAAAAAAGAGGAAAGAAAAATTCGAAGGTAACTAACCAAATACTCTTCATTCTCTTTTTTTTCTTTGAACTTTTTATTTTATTATTTTCCAATCACAATAAAATAACATATTTACCGAAGAGAAGTGATAAATACTTTTATTCAAACAGGACAAATTTGAAAAAAAAACTGATAAGATTTCTAAGAGATATGTCGAGGCTGATTTTTAAATTAGGCTTTTAATTTTTTTTATAAATAAACAAATATTACGCAAAAATGGAATTTTTTCTATTCGACGTTCCCGGTGCTCGTAAATCACATAAAAATAGTTTAAATCACCTAAGTTTTATAGTGTAACATGAGTTAAAAATATTCCATTATTATATAATAAGCATCTCACTTTTAAACAAATCATTTGTTGAACGAATTTTTACTACGATTCACCATAATTTTACGTTTTTTAAATTATATTCCAAGAAATTTGGATAAAAACAATATCATGATGAAGAAATTTCTTCTTAATATTATTATTATTATTATAAACAAATTTAATAAACAACTACATTAATCAGTCATTTTTCAAAACAAAACTCAGTTTTTTTCGATTTTTCTTTTCTTGATTGAGAACCTTTTGCTAATTTTAATAAAATTTATAATTTGTTGATTAATCTTATAATTTTTTAGATTAAAAAATAAATGCATAGATAGGGCATTTGTCGAATGAAAAATTTATATTTTTCGATGACAATTTTTTTAATTAGAAACTTCATGATGATTTCAGAAATAATTGATAATTTATTGATCAATTGCATGACTTTTTAAAACAATTTTAATAAAAAAATGCGTTATTGGGGCATCTGTCGTCGAATTATTCATAATTTTCGATGTCAGACTTTTTAATTAGGATCTTTCTAATAAATTTAGCAACATTCATAATTAGTTGATAAATTTAATGATTTTTGTAAAACGAATTTAACAAAAAAATGTATTATTTGAGCATCTTTTTCAGGAAAATCCATAATTATTTTATGAATTTTATGTATTTTCAGGAACAAATTTAATGAAAAAATGCATTATCCTAAAGCTACACCCTTATGAAAAGAATAAAAGCAATGAGAAACTTAAACTGAAAGGACTGAAATTGAACAAAAAATTTCCATCGAAAAATTCTCAAATAATGCATGTGTGTATTAAATTTGTTTAAAAATTTATCAAATTTATCAACTAATTATGAGTGTTAATGAAATGATCATCAGGATCCAAATTAAAAAGACTGATCTACAAAAACCAACTACCCCGTCCACAGATGCTCAAATAATAAATTTGTTTATTTAATTTGTTAAAAAAATCATGAAATGTATCAAATAATTATGAATTCTGCTCAAATTGTCATGATGTTGCCAATTAAAAAGGATAAAATCGAAAAAACTCATTTTTTCGTAAGAGATGCCCCAATAATGAATTTTTTTGTTAAATTCGTTTACAAAAATAATAAAATTTATCAACTAATCATGACTGTTGCTAAATTTTCATGAAGATCTCAATTAAAAAGTCCAAAATAGATAACAAAAGAATGTCGCCATCGACAGATTACCCAATAATGCATCTGTTTATTAAAATTGTTTAAAAACATCATAAAACTGATAAATAAATTATAAATTTTTTCTGAAATTATCATGTAGTTCCTGGTTGAAAGAGTTGTCATCGAAAAGAACGAATTTTTCTTGCGTCATCAAGTTACCAACTGAAGAGAGTAGCATTAAAAAAACCGATTTTTTTCCGGCAAATGCCCGCAATAATGTATTTGTTTCAAATATCTAAAAAAACGAATTGGTCTGTAAAAACATGCCTCATTCATGCCTTTGTTTAATTAATTTGTTTTTAATATTAACAATAATAATCTCAAGAAGAAATTTCTTTGTCATCATATTATTTTTATTCCAATTTTTTGCAAAATACCTTTAAAAAAACGTTATATCTTTAACTATTGTTACTGTATAAAGCTCAGGCGATTTCAGCAATTTTAATTTTATTGAAGAACACCTGGAATGACAAATAGGAAAAATTGCCATTTTTTACACATTTTTTATTTATAAAAAAATGTAAAGCCTATTTTAAAAATGAAACTCGAAAACTCTCTTAGAAATCTTATCAACTTCTTCAAAACCTTTTTGTTTAAATTTTCTGGCTTTACGTTATTTTAAACCAAAAAAGTAATTTTTTCCCACTGAGCAACGTTTTGGTTATCATACAGCAACTTTATCAAGATAAGAAATACTGAGAATCATTTTTCATCTCATTTTTCTTTCCTCTTTTTTATTTTTGTCCAAAACTTTTTTTATAAAGGACACATTTTTTGAAAGGGGATCTTTTCTTTTAAATTAGAATTCTTTTTTTTCAAGGCAATTTTTTTTTATTACAATATGTGCATTTTGTGGTGGCTGTCTAAAGTTGGTCTTTGGATTCTTGATTTTATTCTTATGAATTCAAAACATTTAGTGATATAGTTCCAAATCAGATGCATAATTTCATTGTGAGAAAGAAAATTCATACAAGAAAGAAATTAATCGTACAACGAGATTTACAAAAAAAGATTTATTTTGTTATTTTTAACAATTAGAAATATCATTTTTCTCGAAAACGGCACAAATTATAAATAGGAGTTCATAGTTTAAAATTGTGCAGCTTTCTGAAATCTATTAAATTGTATCCTCTCTGGGTATTTATATTAAAATTTTATAAATGTTTCATAAATTTCAGAAGCAAATCGATAATTCTCAAATTTAATAGTTCTTAGTTGAACAAAAATAAACATTTTATTTTCTAAATTGTCTGTTTTTAGTTCGATGACAATTTAAAGGAAATTTTCCATGAGATTATTAAGGTTCCTGAGCTACGATATCTCATTTTTTCGTAAATGAAGCGAAATAGGAATAGCAATTTATATTTTAAAATTAATCTTATTTATTTTGCCAAATTTTAAGATCGTTTTCTTAAAAACGATTTTTTTAAATTGAGAATCAATATTTCATCTCTTTCTCCTTCCTGACATTTATAAAATGATAGCATTATCAGATACCTTTCATGTGCATTTGATCAAAAAAAAAAAAAGATAGAAAAAGTCAATAAAAATTGAATTATGTTTCTTCAATTACACAAGCTAAATATCTAGTGAGTGAATTATTTTATAGATTTCAGAAAGGAAGACAAGTTTGAACATTGATATTCTACTAAACAAAAAAACGGGTTTAAAAATAAAATCTTCAGTTTCTTCAAATTAAATGCTATTTTAGTCACTTCAATAGACTTTTGATAGAAATATTATATATTGGATTTTCAACAAAACAGTTGAATTTATTTTAATAAAATATATTAACTTTCTACAACAAGAGATAAATTTTCAATAAAAGAGTGGAGTTTTCAAACGCATAAGTCTGATATTTTAAAAACAGTTTAAACTTTTATAGCCAAAAAGATAAAGTTTTAACTAAATGGATTTTCTATCATACGGGAAAATTCATTTTTCACCAAATAGTTAGATTTACATATAAATAGTTAAAATATCAAACAAACGAAATAAATTTTTTACGACACAGAAAAAATGAAGCTTCAATCAAATGATAGAAATTGAATTTCCAAACAAGAAATTTTCTTTAAAAAAATATGAAATTTGAATCTCAAAAAAAAATTATGTTTATTCCAAAAACATGGATTTTCAGCAATCATTTTTATTCAAAACTAAAAGATGACTTTTTGACAAAATAGTTGAATTCTCAAAAATAGTTGGATTTTTAACCAAAAGCTAAATTCTTTAACAACTTTACATTTACATTTACATTTACAAGATATATAGAAAAGGACTCCAATAATACATCTTTATGAAAAAAAAACTTTTTAAGAAGATATATTAGCTTAAACCAAAAAAGATAAATTTTTAAACAAAAATCGAATGGTTCAATTTTCAGTTAGATTAATAGCATTTCAAGAAAAAGCAAACTAGTTAAGATATCGACAACAACAAAATTTTCATACCAAAGAATTGCATTTTTAAATTTTAAAAAAGATAAAATTTATACAAAAATAAATAAAATAAAAGGGGGAAATCTGTAAAAAAGACATTTAAATTTTGAACCCAAATATATGATTAAAAAAACTTAATTTCTAACCACATACTGAATTTAAACTGAGAACGATTGAAAACAAGGAAAAAACTAATTTTTAGCAAAATAATTACATTTTCAAAAAAGAGGTGGCTCGTCAAAAGTAAAAATAAGTATTTTACAAAGTAGTTCAAATTTCAACAAAGTAATTGAATATTAAATAAAAAAGTTTTATTTTTTACCAGCAAGAAAAAAGAATGTACAACAAAATACATAAATTTTGTACTATATGCTCACATTTTTTAACTGGAAGTTATCAATTTTCTGCCACTGATTGCATAGTTTAATTTCCAGTAAAAAAATTAGTTCTTAAGCAACCAAAACAAAACTTCAAAAAATTCTTAACAAAATATATTAATTTTTAATTATAAAAGATATATTTTTCACCCAAAAAAAGTAGACTTTTACACGAATAAAATATCTAGATTTTCACTACTAAAATTAATTTTCTAACGAGTAAATCTTAATAAAGTACTCTCTAAATTTGAATTAGTTAAAATGTTTACTAATTGCAAATAGTGCATAAATTATGGCTATGAATCAGTAGTTTTTACTGATATGTTAGTAAAAAATTAATGTTTCATAGCTAGAATTGAGCCACTGATTTAAACTAGTACGCAATTTTAACTGATTCAAATTTAAAGTCTAGTCAAATTATTATTTAAAATTATCATTTTTCAATCAAAATAGTGGATCTTTAATTTAGATATTCATTATTTAATCAAATAGTTAGATCTTTAACTAAAACTACCAACTTTCGACAAAAAAATAAAATATCTAAATTTGCAACGAAAAAAAGAATGATTTCTTAACCAGATAGTAAAACTTTCAACCAAAGGAATGCATCTTTAACTAAAATGACGAAGTTTAAATTATTGAGAATACTTTTCTACGCAAAAATAAAAATATTAAACAAAATAGTTGAATATTTAAACAAGTAGATTAATATTTTAACAAAAAAGATCAAATATTGACAAAATCTTAAATAGCTAAATTTTATTTTCTGGTTCGAAACTCAACGGAATTCAAAAAATAGAACTTTTTATCTTAAAAATCAACAATTTTCATGATAATTTATGTATTTCATTTCAAATTCATCTTTTTGTGGAAAGTTATCTTCTTGATTGAAAAGTCACCGTTTTAGGTAAAAAGTTTGAGTATTTGATAATAATTTAAATATTATGTTAAAAAGTCAACTGTTTTGTTAAATTCATCATTTTTGATAGAAAATTTAACTGTTTTCTTGACAATTTGTTTTTTTTAGAATCAAATTTAATCTTTTATTGTAGAAAATTTATCTCTCTTGGTAGAAAATTTATCTTTTATGGTAGAAAAGTCATCTTTCTTGGGTAGAAGTTCATCTTTATGGGTGAAAAATTCAAATATTTTGTTGAAAATCTAATTACTTTTTTAAGGTCTTTTTTGGTGGAAAATTCTTATTCGCAGGTTAAAAATTCAGCTATTTGATGAGAGATTCAAATATGTCGTTGAATATTAATTTATTTTGGTAAATATTGATTTATTTTGTTGAAAATGTATTCTTTTGGGTTGATAATTTATCTTAAGGGTTGAAAACTCAACTATTTGGTAAATAATTTAAATATTTTTCTGAATATTTAATTATTTTCTGGAACTCATCTCTTTTCGTCCATGATTCAACTGTTTTTTCAACAAATTATTCTTTTTGCTTGAAAATTCATCCTTTATGATCAAAAAGTCATTTTTCTTAGTTGAAAATTCAGCTCTCTGGGGTTTGAAGGGCCCCTCATTATTTTTAGATTATACTGATAGGGGAGATCACCCTAAAATAGAAAATCATTGATTAAAAGAACAAATATATGTGAAATAAATAATTCTTATTGTAATATATAAAAAATTACCATATTTGAACAATTAATTACATTAAATAATTATTTGACTTATATAATAGTATTTTAAATGAATGATTATCTAATGCGAGGTCGTTATTTACTGTGGGGTGGTCTCCCCTATTTCTTAAAAATTCCAAAGAGCTCTATTTCTTCAAGACGACAGATATTTTAAATAGAATCGTTGAATTTGCAGTGACCAGAATAAGTAGTGTTGGTTTCAAGTACGTTTCCATGGAGACCTTTTCCGGAATCTAGATTCTAGGCTTAATGACCGTTAATTTAGCTCTTCGGTTTCACCAGATACGACACTTCATGCCAGTGCAATGCATCTTCCTGAGAAGATAACGGACTAATGGTAGAAAATGGGATAAAAAAGTCCACGAACTAGACTCGATCCTTTATTAGTGTCATTAAATTATTAACTTTTCCCGACTTAGACTCGAATAAAATCAACTCCTAATGTGATTGCCAATCCTATATATGGGACATTATCTCTCAAATGCCCCGCAGTGGGGATAAAGTACATTTTTTGGTTTAAAATGCAATTCCGGCTGAACCTATCGAACCGATTTTGATGGTTTTTGTTTAAAAATCTGATAAAATGTCAAAGAAAGTTGTCGAACCGGATTTTTAGTTTAGTTTTTCAAGTTTTTTTTTAATGAATAAATATGACGGAAATATGACAATTATTTCTATTTGACGTTCCCAGTGCTCGCCAATAATGGGAACATTTTTGTAATCGCTAGCGTTTCAGAGATTCACATTAAATAAAGATATTCCATCATGATACAATAAACAAAAATTTTGTATAAACAAATTATTTGTTGAAAAAGTTTTTTTCACAATCTTCAATAGTTTAACGTTTTTAAAGTTATATTGCAATACATTTGAATGGAAACAATATTTTACTGAAAAAAAATTATCTTTAAACTATTCTTGTTAATATTAAAAATATATTTGATAAACAAATGCACTGTTTGAGCACTTTTCGACGTAAAAATTAGTTTTTTTTCAATGCGAGGCCTTTTATTCGGGAACGATGATAATTTTAGCAACATCGATCACTATTTGATCAATTCAATTTTTTTTATGGAACAAATTCAATAAAGAAATGCATCATTCGAGCCTCTGTTGACGAAAAATTCGTTTTTTTTTCGATGTCAGCCCTTTTAATTAAGAACTTCATGTTAATTTAAGCAAAATTCATAATTAGTTCATAAATTTTATAATTTTTTTAACAAACTCGTGATTGTCCGTCATATGTTACAGAATTTATTTATGGCAATTATTAAATGTATTGTTTAATCGTTTTTTGTATTCAAACCCTCTTGGGTTAACCAACTATAAGTACTGAATGAAAAAAGAACTTTTTTTCTGAAATTGAAAGAACTGACTATGAAAAAAACGAGTTTTTACGTCGACAGATGCGCGAACAATGCATTTTTAAATTAAATTTGTTTAAAAAACATAAAATTAATAAAATAATTATGAATTTTACTTAAATTATCGTAAAGTTTGCATTTAAAATGACTGAAAATGAAAAAAACGAGTTTTTTCGTCAACAGAAGCCCAAATAATGCATTTGATTATCAAATTTGTTGAAAAATTATAAAATTTATTAACAAATTATGAATTTTTCTGAAATTATCATGAGGTTCTTGATTTAAAATAATTGACATCGAAGAAAAAAGAATTTTTCTAACTACAAGTGCCTGAATAATGCATTTTTTTATTAATTTTGTTTATAATATTAACAAAAATAGTCTTGAGAGATATTATTTTCATTAAAATATTGTTTCCTTTTGAATTCCTTACAATATAACTTAAAAATCCTAAAACTATTGAAAATGATACAAAACACATTTTTTTAAAATAATTTGTTTATATTTTTTTTGTTTCTTGTATTATGATAAAATATCTTTATATAATGTAAATCTATGAAACGTCGGCGATTACAACAAGTTTCCTATTATTGACGAGCACCGGAAACGTCAAATAAAAAAAATGGCCATTTTTTTCGTCACATTTATTGGTTTATAAAAAAATTGAAAAGCTAAATTAAAAAGCAAGCTCTACAACTTTCTTCAAAATTTTATCAGCTTTGAAAAAAACATTCAAGTCGGTCCACAGGTTTAGAAGGAATCGTATTTTGAACCAAAAAATGTACTTTTTCCTCACTTTGTGCCCCAACGTTGAAAGTCATGTTCTTTGATAGTCTACAAATTCTGGGAAACTGCTTTTTACATCATTTAATCCTATATTATTATTTATAAAATAAATAAAAATTTATTAATTTTTTTAATCAATTAATTGTTCATTTAAATTTTTTGCAATTAAGGGTTCTTCGATTTTATTTTTAGTCGCAAAAGGAATCTGGACTTCTCTAACTATAAAGAACTACAAACAGGAAAATGAAGAAATTAATTTTTAATAAGATACAAGGTTGCATGTAAAGGGAGTCCTGATGCTCGCATTCGAGCGCACACTGGAGCGAAATGAAAAAACGATGTTCCAAATAAACTGTCGGTCACAATTCTTCATCGATTTTCATTTTTTGTTGAAAAAATTCAACCTTAAATTATCAAGAAATCTGTGAAAGCCGATTTTTAAATTCTTTTTGTTTAAATTTTTATACACATGCAAATAGCAAAAAAATGTTGATTTCATTTTTTTTCATTCTCTGTTATAATATTTCTGGTTGGTATAAGGCGTCAGGTTTTATGCAAAATGGTAAAATATAATTATAAACAAATGCATGATTTGAACAGTCTTAGGCAGAAAAGAACAGAATTTTCTTCCGATTGTCTTTGAATATCATTGCCTGTGATGCACATTGATGAATTTCGGTCATCTGATGTAATTTGTTAAATTTATCAACAATTATTATTTTAAAAAATCAGGAAAATAAATCAATGAGAATCGCAAGCAATGAGACTTGAAAACAATCAGAAGAAAAGTTGGTTTGTTTTAACCTACAACTGTTCAAAACTTTAATTTGTTCATAATAATTGTGAATGAAGTTAATAAATTATATCAGATGTCAAAAATAAATTAACGTGTATCACAGGCAATAAGATTCAAAGATAATCGGAAGAAAATTCGGTTCGTTTCTGCTTAAATATACTTTACAAAAACAAACAAAAATCCAAAAATCGGCCTCGACAGATTTCTTGAGAATTAAATATCGAATAGAAAAGTCAAACTTTCTTTTGCGACTATAAAATATAGAAGAATCCTAAATTGCGAAAAAATGGAAATAACATGTTATTTATTGAAAAAATCAACATTATTTTTTGTTAGAAATGGTGATATATGATAAAGCTATGTGAACAGCAGTTTTAAAAATCCTCATCAACAATTTAAATAGCGTAATTATAAACTATGCTTAAGGCTTTTGAACCTACTTGTACAAGCGTTGGGGCGGAAAATTCAACCCGTAACCACTTAGGGAGGGGTGGTAATCCTAGTCCATATATTTGTGGGTTAGTGCTATTAAATAGGAAAAAATATTCCCTGAATTTAAAGACAATCACTGAACATGAATTGTAAAGTTGGGGCAGTTGAGAAATAATGCCCTATATTCAGGGTGTCCGACAAGTTACATACCCCTGAATATTGCCTCAGGTAAAATATTTTTCATTGGACAAAGGTCATTCTTAAAGTAACTTTTAACGAGGAATTCAATGGTGACCTGTAATTGGACCTTGAAGATAATAATAAAAGTAATTTCAAGGTCAAACTTCTTTTTGTAATGGAAAGCTCCCTTTTTTACATCAGAAATCGATAAAACGGGAAATTTCACCATCAAAAATGTATGAAGGTCGTATGTTTAATTTGACCTTGAAGAACACTCTAAGGTGATTGAAACTTGAACAAGGTCCGAAAACTTCTAAGAGAGCTGCTTTTGTCAAATCTCATATTATTGGGAGTTGTTTGCTTATCAGGCATTCAATCGTGACCTTTAATTTGACCTTGACAATGACCATAATGGTAATTTCAAGCTCAAACTTTTTTGGTGAAAACTGCCCTTTTTAATATCGGAAATCGATTGAGCGAAAAATTTCACCTTAAAATATGTGTTAGGGACATAGGTGTAATTTGACATTAAATTACACTCTGAGTTTATTAAAACTTAAACGAGACCCGAACATCTCTGAGAGCAGCAGCAATAAAAAATATTCATATCAATTGAAGATATTTGTTTCGACAAGGCGCATTTATTGCTGACTTTTAATGTGTCCTTGGTGATGACATTAAAAGTCATTTCAAGGTCAACATTTTTTTTCAATGGAAAAACTTCTTTTTGACATTGTTAATGGATAGAGAGGGAAACTTCACGTTCAAATATGTTTTAAGGTTATAGATTTAATTTGACCTTGAGGACCAGTCTGAAGTAATTAAAAGTTAAAGAAGGTCCGAACACTTCTGAAGCATTAGCTTTTGAAATAATTCCTACCAATCGGTGTTGTTTGTTTCAAGAAGGCGCACTCATTGGTAACATTTATTTTGACCTTGACGATAGCCTTAAAGGTCATTTCTAGGCCAACTTCAAAAAAATTTAAACCTTCCTTTTTGACATTGAAAATCGATAGAGCTGGGAATCTTACGTTTAACTATGTATGAAGGTCTTAAGCTCAATTTGACCTAAAGATCACTCTAGGTTTATTAATACTTAAACATGGTCCGAACACCTCTGAGAGCAGCAATTTTTGGCCAGTTTTATATCAATAGGAGTTATTTGTTTCAACCAGGCACATGCAGTAGTGACTTTTAAGTTTTAGTGACCTTAAAGTGACCTTCAAGGTCAAATAGAACTTTTGAACTCAATACATATTTATGTGTAAACTTTCCCTCTCAATCGATTTCTGATCTCAAAAATGGGGTTTTTCATTTTTTTACTTGAACATAAAATGACCTTCACTGCCATTATAAAGTTCAAATTAAAGATCACCAATAAATACCTGGTTGAAAGTTACTTCAATAATGACCTTGACCTTAATGAAAAATATTTGACCTGTAGAAATATTCAGGGGGTCCGGAACTTTTTGAATATAATAACTTAATATAAATTATTATATTAATTTATATATTTCATTGCATTAATTAATATATTGATATTATTTAAATTACAGTTTTGATTTTTTACGAAATAGTTGAATTTTCAACATACGAAGACGAATTTTCTATCCACAAGAATTTTTTACCACAAAAGAAGACCTTAACAATATATTTGAATGATCAACAAAATTATAAAATTTTCAAACGAAATATTAAAAATATTTACCAAATAGATGAATTTTATCCCAGGAAAATGTATTTTTAAAGAAGATAGAATACTTTTCCATCATAAAAGATGAATTTTTAACATAAAAAGAGACTTTAACTTTTTATAGTTCAATTTTTAATAAAAATATAAAACTTGTAAACAAAATTTGAAAAAATTGCTAATAGGTGAATTTTTTACCAGAGAAAATGAATTTTTCTGCAAAAAATTACCTTTCCACCAAAGCAGATGAATTTTAAATAAAAAAGAACGAATTTTTCATTAACAGTTAAATTTTTGACAATAATGATGACTTTTAAGCCAAAAAAGATTGCAGATATTTTGAAGGATTATAATTCTGTTCATTAACATTTTCTCCGTTTCTCGCATTAGTTTGCTCAAAATGGTGAAATTTCGATTTCTCGAAAAAGTTCCTAAAGTTGTTATGACAATCTTGTCGGGTCCTCAAGAATGCCATTTTTTTCTCTTGACTTTATTTCATATAGTGCGCTGTTTGGCTTAATATTTTTAATTTACCTTAGTTTCTTTGAATCTTGTTAATGCTGCCAACACTCGTAATTAATTTTTACCTAAAAGAATACTTAAGGCATATTGTTCCTCTTATCGAGTACTACGAATAGACATCCATAGAACTCTTAAATCATAAAAAAAGAGATTACAACATTTTGGAAAATGCTCTAACTTTTGAAATTATTATCCAAAATGGCTCATTGACGAAGATTGACTTCAATATAGGACACTATAAGAATATTCAAAAGGCCAATTCAATCTGTAAATTATTTCGAAATTGATCGTGCTAACAAACTAAAAATCTGCAAACACAAATTTTACACAAATTCTCTGATAAGTTTGTAAAAAAAATTCCAATGAATGTTTGGGGCACCCTAGTATAGAACCACCAATTTAAATTTATTGCCACTGAACCCAAGGATAAGTAAATGGCTAGACAAAAAAGTCATCGAATTCTAGAGGGGACGACAAATCCTATAAATTATTCAGATCACATTGAGAAAAGACTATAAATAATATAAAGCCAAAAATCTACAAAACGTGAGATGCTTAAACTTGCATTTGGATAACTTATTTATCGTAACTGTTTATTCAATAAAGGTGTTCCCTTCTTTTGAAAATGTTTCACTTGTGGGAGGCTGGTAATTACTGGATAAGTATACACCTGATAAGGGAGAAAGGGAAATCGAAATTTTTCCTTTTCATTTTCAGGGAAAAAAAGGACAAGGTTTTTTCTTCAGACTGCAATGGGGACATTTTATGGTGATTGTCTAAATTTGGTCGTTAGATTATTGGTTTTATTTTCAGGAATTCTTTACATTAACATGAGTACTGGACGTTAAAAAAGATTTTAAATTGGATTTTAATCTCATTTAAGTTTCTTAAATTTTAGTTTCCTTGTTCGATATTTGTTTTAAAGTAATTTTCTTAATTTAAAATTTTACTATGGAAGTGTGTACGGGCATCGAAATTATGGTAAAATAGCCCCTTTACAGCATCCCCTATTCATATCGGAAAAATCCAGCTATTTGTACCGAAATTTCAGTAGACGTAGCCACGGCCTTTAACTATTCCACTTGTTTTAAATTGATCTTTTCTGGTTCAAAAACCGTTCTTTTTATTATTTTGATCATTTAAGGTTGAATTAAACTCTTTTGTATATAAAAGTTAACTATTTCATTTTTCTTTTGAAATGCATTTTTCTGAAATTTTTATTATTTTGTTCGAAAGAACACTATTTTGTTAAAAACTCGTTTGATTTTTGGTTAAATATTGATTTTTTCTACTGATAATTCAACTATTCTATTCCTGGTTGAAAATTATTCTCTTTTATTGAAAATTTAAATATGCTCTGGACCATTAAAATTCTTTTTTTAGATGAAATTTTACCTTTTTGGTAAAAAATTCATGTTTTCTTGAAAATTTTCGTTTTCATAGAAAAATGATCTTCGTAGGTGTAAATTAATCAGTTTGATTGAAGATCCAACTATTCTATTTGAAAATGCATTATTTTAGTTGAAAATTAATCCGTTTTATTGAAAATGTAACACTTGTTAAAAATTAGTTTTTTCGCATAGAAGATTAATTTTTTCAACTGAAAATTTAACTACTCAATTGTTTTGTAAAATATTAATCTTTATTTAAGGTTTCAAATATTTGGCTGTATATTTATTTTCGGTTGAAAATTCATCTTATTCTATTTTTGGTTAAACATTAATGTTTCAAATTGAACATTGATCTTTTCTGGTTAAAAATTCACCCTTTATAGTTAGAAATACGACTGCTTGGTTAAAAATAATTTTTGTATGGTTCACGAATTAACTATTTTCTTGAAAAATTGCCTTTTTTCATTCATTCCAAATGTTTAGGATGTAAAAACTAAAATATTTTCTGTAGCAATATTAACTATTACAGATATTTTTAACTAAATTTTTCAAAATTCATATAGTTTTGTTGAAAATTGATATATTCTCGTCTTGTTAATTTAAGTTTATTGTAGAAAATTGGTCCTTTTTGCTTGAATATTCAACTTTTTAGTTAGAAGAATGAGTTATCGAATACTTTTTGTGAAATGTTTATTCCAAATATACTTAATTTAAAAAAAAATAGAAGAAATAATTTTTTTTATATTTTCTACGAACATCGATTTTCTATTGGTATTCTTTTTTTGTTTTTATTGTCAGTATAGTTACAATAAATATTGTTATTTTTTGTTTTGTTATTTTGAAACGTATTAAATTAAATATTCAATTTTAAATTAAAATAATCATTTACTTTGCATTTTCTATTCTTTTAATAGGCAACATTATTCATGGATGCCTTTTCCATTTCTTTAAAAAAAATGTAGATGAAACAATTTTCTTTTATTTCTTAGGAACATCAATTTGAAATTGACTGGCTTATTTCTTCTTAATTATAATTTGAAGTTATTTCTTTGCTTTGAATTTTTATTATAAATTATGTAAATATATGAATCGTGAATGTTATCAATATAATTAATAAATACTTGAAATGAACAAATTTTTTATATTTAAAAGATGCGTCTTGTATTAAATGATATAATAATTAATCACCAAGTATAAAAAATTAATAATATTTTCGGAGTCAATCAATAGCTATAAAAATGTTATTTTCAAACGTAGAAATTTAGGACTGGGGCAGATTTTTTCTCGTTTTTGAAGAATTATTTTTCTGAAGTAATCGTTTTAACGATTCAAACTTTATGTTAATTTTTCAATCGTTATTTATACAATAAAATTTGTTTCGAAATTTCTAAAGGAATTCTTTTAAACCTATATTTCTTAATTAAAAAAATTACTTAAAATATTCCCAGGTACCGTAAAAAAATGATATTATCTTGAAACCTTCCAAAATCTTTAAAAAAATTCATAACCATATTTCAAAACCTTCAAAAAGCTACATTTTATCTTACATTTTTTTTAATCTTTATAAATTAAAAATTATTTTCGAAAATTTTTTGCAACTTCTAAATAACTTTTAAAAGTATTTGACTTTATATTAATCCTTTAAACTAAAAGATCATTTTCAATTTTTCAAGGAATCTTAATAATTCTTTTAATTATTTCGAAACCTTTCAAAAAACTTGTAGCTTCTAAATTTTTTGCTTAAAATATTTAAAAATGTACATTTTTCTTTATATTTTTTGACAAATTTTTAAGTTTGAAATTATTTTTGCATTTGTTCAAAACTTCTAAATAGCTCTTAAACTTATTAAAATTGTTTCTAAATTTATAACTATTAAAATGTCATTTATTCATCAAAATTTGCATTTGTTTGAAATATGATTAAATATTCTGTTAGAAATAAGTTTCCAAAATAAAAAATAATTCCAAATTTTCCTAGAAATCTGAAGAATATTTTTTTACTATCATAGAACCTTTCAGAATACCTAAAATCTTCAAAATTTTATTTGAACGATTCAAATTAAATTTGTTTTATATGGCACGTTTTCGATTGAAACAACACACAGTTTATAAAGTTTCAATCTTAACTTCACATTTGATTAACTACTAAGGCTTTTCAATTAAAATAGTTTAATTTTTAACGTAAAAATTGGCGAATTATTGAATTTTAACAAATTCAGAATTGCTAATTAATTAAATTTACACTTGATCAACTTAAAATGTTTATTGAAAAAAAAATTAATTTCGAAAGTTATTAATTTTTATGGTGTAAGTCTTTAAAGCTGCATTTTAAAATTATTTTCATTGACAATGCACTTTTAAAAATAAAGATCTAAAATCAAAAATTTGAATACAAAAAGAGTTTTGAATTACATATTTTAAACTAAATGGTTTCATAATTTAAAAAGTTAACAATTTATCTAATAATTTTAAAAATAAAGTTGAAATTGATCATGCCTATTTCATGCTTGATGGCTTAAGAATTGGTCTTCAAAGAAACAATTAAAATAATATATAGTCAAACCATTCTGACACTGAATTTTTTAAATTTATTTTTCTATTAAATACAGTAAACAAATTTTTATGTTTTGATAATATTGATAAATTCGAAAACATTAATTTTTTTCAGAAGGGTTTTACTTCTTTCAAAAGTACTTGATGTCAGCTGGAACTTTTGGTTACATGCATACAAAAAATTTTTTTATAACGAAGCCAAGAATAAAAAAATTTTCTTTTGTTCTATTTCAGAAATAAAAACATTGAAATCCATATTTTTCTTGAATGTTTTTTCATCAGAGGATCTTGGACATATTTTTGAATACGATCCTGCACAGGAACCA
This sequence comes from Belonocnema kinseyi, assembly GCF_010883055.1. NCBI lineage: Eukaryota > Metazoa > Arthropoda > Insecta > Hymenoptera > Cynipidae > Belonocnema > Belonocnema kinseyi. The sequence goes on from NC_046660.1 coordinate 45,857,054, forward strand.
GTTGTTGACTGATTCGAGTGCAGGAACCACATTGACGGTTCCTGCGCAGGAGCTTGGCGAAGAAAACTGTACATGATCCTGCAATGGAACCTGCAACCACGAAAAAACTTTAAATAGTGGAGTATAGGTTCCTGCACAGGTTCCTTTGCGAAGTAAATTGAGGTGCAGGTTCGAGTACAGAAACACGCATGGGCTCGTTCATTTTAGATAACCACTTACTTTTACTATTCAATATTTTTTTTAATTCCACAAAACAATCATCAAAACGCTTTTTTTAAATTAAAATGATTCCTAAAAGTTCTTCCCATTCTTAGTAGTTCTGATTTTCGGAACCAGGTGGAGTATAGTCGTTTAAATATTTCCACTACTGGTTCTGGAATTTCGAAGGTAGGAAACTTTGAGACATTTTTGGGATAAATGAGACCAGACGCAGCCAAACGTGAAATGCACGACTCGTGGAGCTACATATAACTTTCTCTTTTGTTCATTATTGTTCCCAACTTCTCCGTGCCACGCATGCTAATACCAATGCTCACAGGGTAATATGACGGAAAGCATAACCCCGTCAGCACTAAAGCCACGGATTCTCTGAATAATATGAATCATAAACAATCCTACAACTGAATGACTGATTTAGTAGTTTGAAGAAAATGCCCTTCTATAAATCATAACATAGTTTAAATTATTGATAGATGTTTCCTCCATCAGATGAATAATAATTTCATTATTTATATACAATTTTTGGTCTTACTGGTCTAAACATTTTTTGAAAAATGAGGAAAAAATCTACCTCAGCGAAGTTTTGAAGTTCATGATCTGGTGCGTTACTTGAATGCGTTATTGAGACTAACATGCTATTTGTTTAACAAATAGCCAAATTTTCAAACCAAGAAGATTAATTTACTACCAAAAGACGAATTTACAAATAAAAAAGATTAGTTTCCATAAAAAAAGAGGAGTTGAATTTTCAGATTGAAATATATTAATTATTATCCAAAAAACAAAGTTTCAACAAAATATATGAATTTCCAAAAGAAGATTAATTTTCTACAAAATTGGAGAAATTTTCTTTACAAAATCTAAAAGAATTCAAGCTGAAAAATGGAATGTTTCAGAAAATGCTCCATTTTTGACAGACATTAATGAATTTATATATTTTTAAACCATCTCAAAATAAATGAAGAACAACAATCCTTCTTCAGACATTATTCTCTCTCTCAACTTGTTATACTAAAAATGGAATTTTGGTTTTTATATTATTTTCTATTGATAAGATAAAATATCCTAGAAGTGGACAAAGTTCGAGAAATTTTAACACTATCTCAATCATAAATGATGAGAATGTAATAAATTACTATACAAATTTGTATCTCTTTATTGGGCGAATAACTTTTTTGTCAATTTGTTTTCGTACTTGTTGTCGTTTTCCACAAATGTTTCATTTTTATTTTTAATGTCATTTTAATGATTAAAACCACAACTACGTGTCCTATCAAAAAGTGATTTATGACAAATTTGTAGCACTTTTTCCGGTAAATATTTTTTGTATTTTTTGTTGTTTTTAATGTTATTTTTTAGGAATAAAACAAGAAGTACGCGTCCAATCAAGAAGTGATTATTAATGAATTTGCAAAACATTTTTGTTTTTACAATTTTTCATAATTCATGGCTTTCAAAAAGCAATGTTTTTCTTATTTTAACTTTTTTTCATATCGTGAATTGTTTGGCCTGAAATTTTCATTTTCGATTAATTTTTAAAGTGTTGAAAATGATATAGCTCTGATCAATTTCTTTTTAGCGAAAAAAGTCATCAGGATGAATTGTTTGTATTTTTGAATAATTTAAATATCCGTACATAGAATTCTCAAATTCAGACAAAGGTGGTTTTAGCAATTTTTTAAATGTGCTTACTTTTTGAAGTTTTATCCAAAATGGCTGGTTAAGGAACTTATTTTTTCATTTAGGATCTCAAAAAAGTATGCCAAAAATCGATTTAAGCCTCTCATTTTTTCGATAGTTATCATGTTTACGGACGGATGGCCGGATGGACAGACAGACGCCGTCGTAAAAACTAAAATTTCAGATTCAGGGGATCTCGAAACGTGGAGATCCGTTGAAAGATTGTGGCATCAAATTTCGGACAATTCTAATAATTTCTCAATCATATATGGTGAGAATGTAAAACAATTTAATTTTAAACTGAGAAAGAAAAAATGTCTCAGTTAAAAAGTTAATTCAAAAAATTATTTTGTCACAAAAAAAACTTTCAAATGGTTAAGTTAACGAGAAACGAATAATTTTTAACAAAATTGTTAAATCTTCATTCAGAATGATTCATTTTTAACACACAAGATTAATTTTCAACCCAAATAGCGAAATTTGTAGCAAAATACGCAGTTTTTCACCAAATAGTTGATTTTTCTGTAATATGACGAATAAATTCAGAAAAAATAATAGAATGGTGACATTTTAAAATGAAATAAATAATTTTCGCCTAAAAAATAGTTACATTTCCAAATTTTTAGTCTAACTTACTATAGAAATAATTAATTTTGAAACCAAAAATATAAATTTTCAATTAAAAAATTTATCTTTTACCACATGGTCCGGTTTTTTTAACAAATTCTGAATTTTCCAGCCAAAAAGACGAATTTTATGTAAAACAGTTGAACTTTTAACAATAAAATATTTTAATTTGAGTTTTTTGATCATCATTATGAAACATTTGAATTTGAAAAGAAACGTCGTTCACACAAAGTGCAGAATTTTTCAAAGAGAAAGATTAATTTTCAAACAGAAATGGAATAGCTACATGTTCAGTAAAGAAAATGAATTCTTAAAAAACGAAAAATCAGCAAAATCTAAAAAGATGAATCTTTATCCAAAAAAGTAGGAAATAGCAGGAAAATTCTAAGTTTATGGAATATTAAAAAAAAATAGTACAAAAAAATATTAGTACATGATTGTAAAGCTCTTATTTTTACAAACTTTAGAATCAATTTTATTTGCGACATTAGTTTTCAAGTTTACTTTCATTTTATACCACTATAATCTGTGATTATAAATTACATATAATTTTCCCTAATCAAAATTCATAAAGAAAAATTGTTCTATCTATGAGTAGTGTAGTTTTTCATTTAGACTGTAAAAAATCTAATCATTATTTTTATCTACGTAAATAATTTGCAAAAGTGCATTTATACAAATTTAATGGATGATTTTATTTTTATCTGCAGTCATGCTGATTAACTCTTGACTCAACAGCATTGTCATCAAAGCATACTCTTCCCACTTCAACGATGCTTTTATTTAATTTTCTTGAAATTCCTCGTAGCTCTCAATTCTATGAATAACAGACAGAATGCCTTGATGAAGTTCTGCGACAGGAATCTCCATTTCTTTTACTGTTTCTGCATCGTAAATTTCTTCATTCATCTTATCGACCGTGACTCCCAGCTCTAGAAACGGAACTTTAGGTAGCAGTGAAGTCCAACACTTTGCCACAGTGTTTGGTAAAACATTCTATCAAGATTCGCTTTTTCATCATTTTTTAAATCGTTTTTTATCGTTTCAGATTTCATGGATTCAATGAGATTAAATCACATATCTTGTCTATCTCAAATGGTGCGAAGAAGCAGACTGGCATAAACTTTTCTTTTGCTTTCAATTTATGTAGTCTTGATCCACATTTCGATAGAGGTCATATTCTCTGGTAAGAAAAGGAATTTGATGCTTTTAACTAAGAGCTCATTTGATCCGGGCTAAACAGAAGTGTTATTCAGCAGAAGCAATGCTTTTATAGGTATCTTTTTTTCTCAGAAGAACTTTGATACTATGAGAAAAAAGATTTTATTGAACGGCAATTTAAAGATAGGACGAGTCATTCAAGCCTTCTTCTGACTTTTATGGATAAATGCAGATTGTGTGGGGTAACGCTTTTTATTTTGACTTTAAATTTTTCTGCAGCCTCGCCATGAGCAGAAACTTTGTCGTTCATTATCCATCCCTCAAAGCAATGTCCTCTTATATCAAAAGGATGAATTTTTATGCAAATGAAATTTCCTCTTAAATCTATGGTAGAGGGGATTTTAATTTTTCTCAAAAAGAATCTTTTTGCAGCAAACATTATACAGTTGCAACAAACTTTATTTAATCTTCCAGCCAAGTAATTCTGTTTGTATAAAGATGTTTAGTGGATTCTAAACAAAACATGGAAGCGGACAATGCTTTTGCCTCAAGAAAAGTTTTTCTTTAAAACTAAGAAAATATTTTAACAAAATAATAATTGTTATGCTTCTCATAAAACCTTTATAACTAGGTACTGGAATTATGATCCTTTTGTGCTTATATTAGGAAACCACATGTGTATATGATTTCATGCATTTTCACATTCAGAGAAATATCCTCTTGTGTCAAAAGGATACATTTTAACACAAGTGAAATTTCCTGTTAAATTTAAGGTTGAGAGGATTTTCATTTGAATATTTATTTTTTAAAAGAATCTTTCTGCAGGAAACATCATACACTGGCAACAAACTTCATCTATTCTTTCAGAAAAATAATTCTGTTTATATAAACATGTTTAGGGGTTTTTAAAAAAAAAGGGACAAAAGGGCAATGTTTTTGCCTCAAAAATACTTTTTCTTTAAAAACGAGAAAAGATATTAACAAAATAATAATTGCAACACTTCTTGTAAAACCTTTAAAACTAGGTCCCGAAATAAGCAATCCTCTTGTCCTTATATTAGTAAACCACATTTTAAATGAGATTTCATGCATCTTGACATTCAGAGAATTGTATTCTTGTGTCAAAACGAAGTTTCTTGGTACAAATGAAATTTCCTCTTAAATTGCAGATTAAAAGAACTTTAATTAGTCTCAAACAGAATCTTTTTACGGATGAAAATTATATTTTGGCGACAAAATACACCAAATATTATATCTAAATAGTGATTTTTTTGTGTGAAAAAGATTTTCACATGTTGGCAAACAAGATTAAGATGAATGCTCTTTTAATTTTTTACTTTTTGAAAGAATAGGTTTGTTTCAAGAAAAATTTGTGTCTGGTTGAAATTCCGTCTTCTAATTTCTTGAGAATTTCGCATTTCTTTTCTACGTGAAAATAAATACATTTTCTATTTGAGATGTTTCTAGATGGTGTTTTAATTTTAGATGTATTTACAGTTTCAGGGACATTCTTATCCGTAGAGTCTTTATCTCAAGAAGATAATTTTTAAGAGAACTTAGATTTGAGAAACATTTGTTATTTTTAGTTACCTATAAAAACAAACATGAATATAATTACTGACAATAGGGACACCAGTGATTGAGAAAGATATAAATAATTTCAGTTTTTTTACATTCAGAAGCACACGAAACTCGTGAATTTTCTATATAATTCTTATATGCTACACTGAGAAACATGTTTAAAGCAAACTCTTTCATTAATATAGGATGAAACAAATATTGTATTGATTTAAAAAAATTTTTTTGACTCAATCAAAACTTATTTGCTTGATAAAAACCATTGTAAAACTAAAAAAAAATTTATTTAAAACAGACAAATTCTATCTACGATATCCGCTCAAAGAAATGCTTATTTGATTCAAATAAACATTTTTTTGAGTGTAGAATACTTTAAAAGTTTTTGCATTAACTTTTAGTAAAAAAACATTTTTTTCAACAAATGGAAAGAAAAAATACAATCCTTAACATTGATAAAAATCTGGACTCTGGAATTAAAATAACTTTAAATTTTTTACCCAAATATTATCCCTAATTTGGCTGATAAGGAACCTTAAAAAAACATCATTATTGACTAATTGATCACTATATTAGTCATTGTGGTTTATTTAAACAAAATATATGTTTATTTATGAAATTGTATAGTTTTTCAATGCAATTTTCATTAGCTCTCTAAACACCTGTTGTAGTGGGCAAGTATAATACAGTCAGCCTATGTTGACAGCGGTCTGACCACAGACTGGCTGTTACTACTCGCATTCATGATATCCAACATATCCAGTACGGCTGCCTAACAAAAGTGCGGTTGCAACTACTGCGGAATTTAATTCATTTCTGTACTTGCTGATTATACACAATTTTCGAAAGTGTGTATTGTAACATCAGTAGTAAATTTGATAAATCAAGTTTACCTTCACCACTTTGAAAATTTCAATTGAGGTGCATACCAAATACCAGTTGATCGATTTGATCCCGAAATAGGAAAAAAATTATATGCAACGGTTTGCTTCATTGAAAATTTTCTTAAATCTAGAAAAAAGATGTTTTTTTTTAGATAGAGTAAAAAAGCACATTTTCGAAAAAGCTGAATAAGTCGAATCCAAAATTTCTTCAGCTTAGACCGAAGTTGAAATTCAAATTTTAGTTAAAACTTTATATTTTTTAGTTGGAAATTAACTAATTTAATTGAATTAAACTGTTTTTTAAAATTAAAAATTAAGATGTTTCGACTACAATAAACTTTTTTGTTAAAAGTTTTGTTAAATTAAACATTCATTTCTTTAACTGAAAATTAAAATATTCAGTTTTTGACTTGAGAATTAATCTTTCTTCGTTGCAAATTGAACTATTTCATCAGATTCAACTGTTCTTTATTTTCAATTAAAATCTATTTTGATTTAAATTTTAACTATTTTATATTTCATTAAAAATTTATCTTTTTAGTTAAAAGTTCATCCCACTTATGTTAGCTTAAGATTGAACTACTTGGTGCAAAATTCATTTTTTTCAAATGCTTCTTTTTGAGTTAAAACTTCAACTATTTGGTTAATAATTTGTGTATTTTGTTGAAAATTAGTTTTTGGTTGTTGAAAACATAATTTCTTAAACTGAAAATTTAACTATTTCATTTCTGGTTTAAATAAATTATTCTTTTTTCGTTAAATATTTTACTGTTTGGTTGAAAATTTTCACCTTTTAGTTAAAAATTCAACTTTTTGGTTGCATTCAATTGCTTCTTTATTTTAAATTTATATCTTTTTTAAATTTTATTATTAGCTATAATATTTTAAATTGAGAATTGATCTTTTTATTCAAAAAATCTACCTACATAATTAAAGTAAAACTGCTTTATTAGAGATCGTAATTTTTTCGCAAAAAATTGAGCTTTTCTAAATAAAAATTAAGTTATTTGTGTCAAAATTCGTAAATTTGGTTGTAGATTGGTCTTTTTCGATAGAAAAGTGATCTTTCTGGTTGTAAATAAAATTTTTAGTTAGCAATTGAACTAATTGGTTGAAAGTGGAACGCTTTTGTTGAAAATGCGTTCTTTTATTCAAAGATTCAAAATTTAAATTAAAAATAATATGTTTAGTTGAAAGTTTATTGTTGAAAATTCTTTTTTTACTGTAAAATTAATTAACAAACTACAAATATAATGATTCCATTTCTGGTTAAAAAATTATTCTTTATGGTTAAAAATTCAACTATTTTGTTTTTGATTGAAAATGTATCTTCTCGAGTTAAAAATGTAACTATTTGTGTAAAATTTCTTGTATTTTTTTGAAAGTTCAGCTTTTTTGGTAGAATAGTTACCTTCTTGATGAAAACCCAACCTTTTTGGTAAAATTTTTTTAGAGATTTATCATCATAGTTAAAAATTAATCTATTTTTTAAAAGTTTTAATTATCCGAATGTATCTTCGTCGAGGAAATTTTATATAAAAGGAAAATTTAAAGGTCTCTGATATTTTTTCGAAGATCGAGACATGCACAAAAAAAAAAGATTCTTGTAGTCGTACTTTTTTGTAAATTCTTGTAGGAAATCAAAAACACAATAAAATAAAACAATATACAAAAAATTAAAAAATTCGTTTGAATAATAGACAAAAGTTGTACTTTACTGAAATTTTGGTTGTCATTTATAGTACTTATTTGTAAGTTCCTGCAATTTTTATTAGTTTTCGTACTATTTTTAGGACATTTATCCTTCTACTTCAAAAATACGTTTCACAGACAGAGGTTATCTCGGCAACATTTCAGCTTTATCTGTGATTTATTATAATACCAAAAGTTCTTGGCAAATATTGATTTCTTTTCTAAATTTGTACATTTAACTTTTGTAAAATCATATATTGTGTGGTAAATATTTATAATTTTCCACAATAATTTACCTCAACTTAAATATGTTTTTATGGCATCAAACTCTCAATTTATGATATGTAAAATCCTGAAGTTACTTACAATGAAGTGAACAAAATTATCAATAAAAAGTTAGAGGACAAAATTAGCTATTCGCATTTTATTGTATTTTTTTGCTGAATTTTTTACTCCGCCTCGCACTCTGGAAGAGTCTCGGTGGCCCATGCGGTGAACACTAGCCTAGCAAGGGAGTTGTTCATCTCCGGAGAGTCGTGGGACCGGTACCTCTAGAGAAAAAGGTTTTCTCTAAGTACTTAAGGCTGTTGCTCTTGGTGGTTCGGAACCCACCTTAAACTGTAGGTCCCCCTTCCACCACCAAGTAAGTGTGTAGAGGGTGTGTAAAGGAATAGAGAGAAGGTGTAAGAAAAAAATGTAAACCCTTAGGGGACACATTAGAAGCTTCCATTCCAGTATTCCAGAATTACGGAATAAAGTGGGACGATGGTCGTGGGGGCTAAAGCGTAGGCTTTGGGCCCACTCCATGGGCTTGCGGGTTCGATTCCCGCCTCGCACTCTGGCAGAGCCTCTCAGCGGCCCACTCGGTGAAGTTGTTCATCTCCGGAGAGTCGTGGGACCGGTACCTCTAGAGAAAAAAGTTTTCTCTAAGTACTTAAAGCTGTTGCTCTTGGTGGTTCGGAACCACCATTCAACTGAAGGTCCCCCTCCCACCACCAAGTAAGTATATAGGGAGTGTGTAAGAGAATAGTGAGGAAGGTGCAAGAAAAATGTTAAACCCTTAGGGGACACATTAGAAGCTTCCAATCACTAATTACGGAATAATTTAATTCTTGATAAATCTTTTAAAATTCAGTGACTCAAACTCTGAAAAAACTTTTTTTTTCGAATATTATCAACTGGGTTAGTGTTCTCAAACAATCAAAGAAACGTTATATCAGGAAAAATAAGGACTAAAAAAATAGAGAAGAAAGAAAGTGGAGAGTAGAGGTCAGTTATTTTCTCGTGCACGTGCTTTCAGTCCAAGAGAATGTCTAGAATGTAAGGCACAGTTCGAGAATTGGCTCAACTTATGGCAAATCTCCACAGTTTTCAGCGAACTCGCAAACACTCAAGATAAAAGATTCCGTATATATCTTCTTACATACCGAAAAATATTTCATCTCAGATATTTTCAAGCATACTTTTGGGTGGATAATACA
>NC_046660.1:45866472-45925384 GCF_010883055.1 Belonocnema kinseyi
TTAAGAATAATAACACAATAATTAAAATAATAAAATAAACAGAGTTGACAAGGAGGCCAGGGAATTCCAGAGAGTCAGGGAAAGTTAGGGAATTCAAAACTGGTCAAGGAAAATAAAAAAATGTTAAGAAGAAGCTGACTCTCAGAAAATTTCCGATAAACTATTGTTGCAGCTAATTTTGTAATTTTCTTAAGAAATCAATAATTTGATTGAAGAGTCATTCTTCTTCGTTAAAAATTCGTATTTTTGTACTAGAAATTTCTCTATTCTGGTAGAAATTGCATATTTTTTGTTGTTTAAATTAAAATCCTTTTTCATCGAAATATGAACTAATATATGTCAAGGTGAAAATTCATCTTTTTGCTTAAAAATTCCATTACGTAGTCGATAGTGGAAGTGCTTTACAAATTTTTGTTTGTTTATATTTTATCATTTTAGTTCGTCTTTTTTATCTTGTTAACAACCAATCTTTTTCAATCAAAAATTTACTATCTTGGTTAGCAATTTAGCTTTATTGTTAAAAGTTCATAGCTTTGATTAAAAATTATTGTTTGATTGAAAATTATTTATTGAACTGAAGATTTAACTATTCAGTTTTTTGATAAAAATTTATCTTTTTGATAAAAATTACATTTTTTGTTAAAAATGCATCTGTTTCGTTAAAAACGTAACGATTTCATTGAAAATTTATTTTGTTTGGTAAAAAATTAAATTTTTTAGTACAAATTGAAATATCCTGCTTACGGTTGACAACTTATCTTTTTTAGATTCAAATTCATGTATTTTGTACCAAAATTTTCCTTTTTAATAAATAATTCATTTCTTGGGTTGAAAATACCACTTTCCAATTAAAAATTAATTGTTTTCGTTAAAAGTTTATTACTTTAGTAAAAATTTAATTTCCTAGACAGGAAATTTAACTTTTTGGTGTAAAATTGATGTTTTTGGTATAAAGTCGATCATATAGTTACAAATTCATTTCTTAGGTTAAGACTTGAACTATTTTATTGCTATAGTACTTTGGCTAACTTTTTTTCTTTTATTGACTGAAAAATATTTCTCGGTTAAAAATTTAACATTTTTGTTGCCAATTCCTCTTTTTTATTTAATTGAAATGCTTTTTATTAAAAATTAAAATATTTTTTTGCTAAAATATGAACTATTGCACTTGTTTATAATTCATTTCACTCTTTCTTTAAATCTTCTTTTGTTGAGAATTCCACTATTTTCTTGAAATATTGTCTTTTTTGTTTGAATTCAACTGTTTTTGGTTTAAAATTAAAATCCTTTTCATTGAAATAGCAACCCATACATTTTTCTTTCAGAATTTTTTTCAGTGGAAAACCCTTTTTTACTGGTGTAAGATTCAACTATATTATTGAAGCTTAATTTTTTCAACTGAAAGTCTAAATAATCCATGTTTTATAAATTAAATTTTTACATTCTCATCAAGAGAAGGTATTAGATTTGTGTAAAATTTGACACTCCTAGTTTTTGTCAAATGTCCACGTTTTGAGACCCCCTAAATCCGAAAAACAGGTTTTTACGAATGTGTCTGTCTGCCTATTTGTGTGCCCGTGTGTCTGTAGATTTTTAGTTTGTCAGCACGATAACTTTCGAAAGAATTGACAGATTAGATTGGCCTTTGGTATACTCTTTAAGTGTCCTAATATAAAGGTCAAGTTCGTTAGACAACGATTTTGGGTAAAAATTTAAAAAGTGAGCGTATTTTGAAAGTTTTTGAGACCACTTTTTTTAAGTTCAAAAATTGTCTGTAAAGATATTCATAGTATTCAATCAGATGAACAATTTATCTTAATGACTTTTTTTCTAAAACCAAAATTTACCAGAGTTATAGCATTTACAATATTTCAAAAAACACACGAAAATAAATATTTTAAGCCAAATAACGCATGATATGAAAAAAGTTAAGAAAAGAAAAATGTTTCTTTTTCAATGCCCTAAAAGACTGTTTAAACACCTTTTTGATTTTTTTTTAAATTGAAAATTCAAACTTTGACAGAATAAAAAAGAATGAAAAATAAAAAAATTACATTTTGCGGTTAAAATGTGCAAAATGAGTAAAAAGATGACTGAACAAAAATTGTGCATTTCAAAAAGATCTACAAATTTGTTATAGATAACTTTTTGATAGAATGTGTATTTTCTGTTTTAATCGTGAAACAGGATATTAACAATAAAAAATCAGCCCGCTGCGTGGGCACATTCTCATCACAACTTATTTTTTTACATTCTCATCAGAGAAGGTAATAGATTTGTGTAAAATTTGACCCCCCAGTTTTTGACAAATGTCCACGTTTTGAGACCCCCTGAATCCGAAAAACAGGTTTTTACAAATGTGTCTGTCTGTATATCTTTATGTCTGTCTGTGAACACGATGACTTGAAAAAAGTAATCTATTATATTGCCCTTTGGTACACTCGTTTAGTGTCCTAAACTAAAGGTAAAGTTCGTTAACCAGCCATTTTGGATTAAAATTCAAAAAGTGGACACATTTTGAATATTTTTGAGACCACTTTTTTAAAAATTATAAAATTCTCCGCACGGTTATTCATAGCATTCAAAAAATGTAATAATTTCTCCTAATGACTTTTTCGAAAGATCTAAAATTACTAAAGTTATAGCAGTTTCAAAATCCAAAAAAACAAAGTAAAATTAACAATTTAGGTCAAACAATGCTTGACACGAAAAAAAGTCTGGAAAAGAAAAAGGTTGCTTTTTGAAAGCCTTACAAGATTATGATAACAACTTTTCCAATTTGGTCAAAATGTTGAAAATTCCAAATTTGATCGTACAAAAAAATTTGAAACCACATTTTTTTAAGATGTAAACATTCTATGAACGGTTGTTCCTAAAACATCAAATCAAATAGTACCAAAAATAATAAAAAATTCCATTTTTTGGTCAAACTATGCAAGATATGAAAAAAATGGAAAAGCTCAAATCGCGTGCCCTGGAAAGAACTAAAAAATTATTATGAATCACTTTTCGATATAAGCTATGAAAAAAATAAGACAATAATCGCTCATCGAAAAAAGAGCTATAATTGTTGATAGGACACGTAGTTTTGGCTTTAGCCGTAAAAAATAAAATTCAAAATAAAAATATTAAATTTGTTTGAAAAAAAGACACAAGGTATGAACTTAAATTACCAGGCAAAAGTTGTTCGCCTAAAAAGATCTATAAATTTATTATAAATCATTTTTCGATAGGATTAGTATATTTTCTTTCAATCGTAAAACATGAGATGAAAAATGCAAAAATTAACTTTTTGGAAAAAGCACAGAAAATACGAAAGAGGATAGGCTCTAGACCCTATGAAGATGCGCAGCTGTTTTTACTTAATCGTAAAAAACAACATTAAAAATAAAAAATAATAAAAACAAGGAAATACGAATTAGTGTGATTCAATTTTCATGCATCTTATGAATTGTAATGATATACATTTATTGAAATGATACAGGTTTGAAAGCAGCTTAGAATACAATTTAAAGCAAAATAATCATAATAAATACAATTTGCTTTTTATTTTGAAAAATTTAATAAGTAATATAAAGCAGAGTTATATAAAAAATGTAATATAATTGATATAAAAGTGTTGTGTATAATGTAGAAAAGTTGGCCTGTTGGACAAAATCGAGTGCGAAGCACGAGATACGTGATGAGAATGTGTTCGTTAAAGCCAAAGAGCTTTAGCAAAAGAGAATTCAAAACCATAAAAATACAGTTGTCCATCCCTTCACCTTCAATTTTAAAAAGTCTGTGCCCGAATGCGGAAAAAATGCAAATACCAAGTGTGGAGTACGATTGCCATCAGTTGCATGCCGTAGGTGCGCTCAAACTCTCTTTTAACGAAAGAGAATTCACAATTACAAAATTACAGTGGTGGATGTTTTGAGTCTTAATTTTAAAATGTTTTCGCAAGAATGTGCGAAAATATAAAGACCGAGACCGCTATTCAACTTAACGATTGATTTTCTTATAGAAAATTTAACTACAATAAGTTTTAAAATTTATCTGCTTTGGTTGAGGATTCACGTATTCTGTTGAAAATATGTCTTTTTGGTTGAATTTAGCTATTTTTTGTTGCAAAATTTAAAAAAAAATTTCGATCGTCATATTAAATATTACATTATTCGTTGAGAATTCATCTTTGTTAGTTAAAAATTCAATTACTATGTGAAATACGTTTTTCTTTGGTTGACGACTCATTATTTTAGTCGTAAAAACCTGGGTTTCCTCATTTAAAATTTGACTCTTTTGATGACATTCTATTTGCTGGGCTGAAAATCTTACTAATTTATGTTTGGCTGCAGCAATTATCTTCTTTAGTGGAAAATTCCAGTAATTGGCTGAAAATGTATCTTTTTGGATAAAGATTAATTTCTTTTTTTTAAACTTATGTTATTTACATCTAAAATTAATTGTTTCAATTGAAAATTTAAGCTTTATATTTTTTGTCGAATTTTGTTTCATGAAATTTCATTTTCTTGTCTGAAAGTTCATCTTTTTGGTTGAAAATTTAAATATATCGTTTAAATTTCTGTTTACCTGTTTAAAAATTAATTTTAGAGTAAAAACTTAACTGTTCTTTTTTGAATTAACAAACTCGCTTTTTTGTTTCAAAAGTTATCTTATAACTTGAAATTTCATATTTATCGTAAGAAATTCATTTCTCCGTTTAAAATTTATACTGTTTTTTGTTAAATAAGTTATTTTGGTTTGAGAATTATTTTTTTAAATTAAAAATATAACTATTTCATTTATGGTTGAAAATTTATTTTTCTCAGTTGAAAATTCAATTATTAGGTTGAAATTACGTCCTATTGGTTAAAGATTCTCATCTTTAATTAAAAATAATTTTCTTTAACTGAAAATTTAACTATTTCGTTACCCATTAATTTAATTTGGTATAAAATAAATTCTTGTACGCAAAGTTCAACTATTCTATTATGGAGAAAAAGTTCAATTCATCACTTGAAAATTGAACGATTTTTTGTTGTCTTTTTGGTAAAAAATTCAACCTTGAGGAAAAATAATTGAACTATTTAGTAAAAGAATTCTATCTCAAATTCAAAATTAATTTCTTTAATTGAAAATAGTTCAAAATTTATCTTTTTGAGTTGAAAATTTATATATCTCGTTTAAAATTTTTGTGTAGACGAATTCACCTTTTTTCTAGATAATTTAATTAAATATTGATTTTTTTGCATATTATTGTTTAGCGGGATGTAAGGTTTTTGTTATACCTTAACGAAATTTGAAACCGAGAAAATCAGAGAATTTCAAAATTAGGATATTGTAGAATTTCTGATGAGGTAAATATTCAGTTACTGGCATTCAAAGATTTTTGTCACGTCAAACAAGAGAATAAATTTTCTACGACTTTACGTCGTCGTTGTTTATTGATTCTCCTACAGCCTAAGTATCACACGTTTTATGTCTTGATATCAGAGACGTGAATTTATGCATGGGATCATGGCCTGAGACAGATGGCGACGATAGAGAGAAAATGAACGAATATATATACAGAGCGGAGAGGAAAATACAGTATTTGCCTGATCGCTATGTATGAAGGCATGTGATTGGTTATCACAAAATCGTACTTACTGCCATAGTAACAACTGATGGAATGATATCCCAAATAACACATCACTGCCCAAATCAAAACTTCAGATACGAATTTCAAATTTACAATTCAATGCACCAGAGGATAACAACTCCTAAAAATACGGTGTAATTGAACGGTGAATGCGGTACATGCGGCGAATACTGTAAATGCGGTGAATAAGGTACATGCGGTGAATATGTTAGATGAGGTACATGCGGTAAATGCGACAAATGTATTGAATGCGATGAATTTGTTGAATGCAGTAAATGCGGTGAATGCGGTCTATGCAGCGAATGTGGTGAATGCGGTGAATGTGATGAATGAGTTGCATGCAGTGTATACGGCGAATATGGCAAACACAGGTGAATGTAGCAAATACGATGAATTCAGCGAGTGCGGTGAATGCGATGAGTGTGGGGAATGCGGAGAGTGTGGTGATGCGGGGAGTGCGGTGAATGAGGTACATGCAGTGAATTCGGCCAGTATGATGAATGAGGCGAAGGCGACAAATTCGGTGAATTCGGTAAATGCGGTGAGTGCGGTAAATGTGGTGAATGAGGTGAATGCGATGAATATATTGAATGAGGTAAATGCGACAAATCGGTGAATGCAGTGAATGCAGTAAATATTAACTCTTAACCGTACGTTTAAATATTTCACAAAAACCATAATTTTAAACATTTTAAACAAAATGCATACCTTTTCAACAAAGCATTTTAACTTTCAACTAACAAATAGATTAATATTGAACAAAAAAGCGTTTTTAACTAAAATTGTGAATCTTTAACCAAAAAATGACTTTTTATTCAAATTTTTAAAATTTTAAAATTTTTTAAATTTTAACAAAAGAGAATTCTTTTGAACAAAACTATTTAAATTTCGTCTTAGACTGATCGTCCCGAAAAACTGGGGAAATTGGAAAAGGGGGCGAAAAGGAAGCATTGTTAGATCTCAACAAAAAAATAAAAAGAATTTCCCAAAAAATACAATAAAATTAACTAATTTTTATCTGAACTAAAAAATTACTTTAAAGAAATTGGTGAATTCCAAAAAAAAAAAAATAACATTCAACAAAAAATATAAATTATCACCCAAAAAGATTAAATTTGACAAAAAAAGAAGAATTTTTAACTAAACACATGCATTATCTACAAAATAATTGAATTCTCAACTAATAAATATACTTTTCAACCAAAAAGGACTCTTTCTAACAAAATTGTCCACTGTTCTACAAACAAAGAATAATTTTCAAAGAAATACATTAAATTTCAACATGAAAGGTAATTGTTAACCAAATAATTTAATTATATACCAAATCAGTTAACTTTTAAGTAAAAAATTAGTTTCGCAATTTGGAGAACTTTTAACCAAATAATTTAACATCCAAGAAAAAACATTAATTTTCAAACGAAAGGTATGATTTTTTACCAACAAAGATGAATTTTCCTCAAAATAAATGCATCAGAAACGAAAGAATGGAATTTTAAACAACGAATTTTAAACAACGAAATTTAATTTTCTGCTAATAAAGATAAATTTTTCACTAGAATGTAGAGTTTTCAACAAAACAGTTGACTTCGAACAATAAAGGATATTTTTAAACATAACTGTTTAGGTTTCTACAAAAAATACGAGTCTTCGATAAAATAAATTAAACTTTAATATGAATCTTAATTGTTAGTGAAATGGTTGAATTTTTTATGAAAGTTATTGAATTTTTATTTAAAAAATAATAATTTTTACAAATTTTTTGAACTATTAACTAAATAATTAAATTTTTAAGCAGGCTACATCAATTTTTAGCTAAAAAAAACAACATTTCAAATTAAGTACAATAGTTCAATTAACTACAAAAAAAAATAATTTCCAGTCAAGACGATTAAATTTCTACTAAAAATGTGAATTTTCCATCAATTCAGCAATTTTCATCATGAAGGTTAACTTGGAAACAAGCAAGTAAATATTCCAGTCAGAATGCAAATATTCTAAAAAAAAAAACAAATTGTGAACAAGATTGTTGAATTTTAAACCAAAGAGTTAGATTTGTGAAAAATATAAATATTCAACAAACTAGATCGACTTTAAATAAATCTGTTCAATTTTTAGATAAAAAGATGAAATTTCTAGAAATAAGTTGAATGTTTTACTAAACAGCACTACTTTATACCAAATAAATCTTCTTAGTTGAAAATGCATTTTAAAAAATTAAAAATCGAACAATTTTGTAAGAAACATAGACTTTTTGGTTAAAAATCTAAATAGTCACGAAAAAATGTAACTATTGGGCTGGAAATTCGGATTTTTGCTATTGTTTAAAAATTAATATTTTGTCTAAAATTAAACTATTAAATTTTTTGTGGAAACGGTATAACTTATGAATGCGAATGCAATGATTATTTATCAAATTCTTGTATTTTGTTGAAACTTAGGTTATTAGAGTAGAAAAGAAATCTTGTTTGTTGATTGAATTTTTATTGAAACTTGAACTTTTTTGTTACAAATTCGCTTTTTTAGTTGATTTCAACGGTTTGCAAATCCTTTTTTATTTTGTTGAAAAATCATTATAAAAGCTCACAATTTAACTATTCCATTTTTGGCTAATATTTGATCTTTTTTAGTGAAAAATTCTACTATTTGCTTCGAAATTCATGAATTTTGTTAAAGAATCGTCTTTTGGTAAAAAATTAATCTTTTTGGTTGAAAATATAACTTATTGATCAAAATTACAACTATTTTATTGAAAATGCAACCATTTTGCATAAAATGCGTTTGCTTTGTTTAAAATTTAATTATTTTAGATTGAAAAATCTTCTTTTAATGTTAGAAAAGTTGTCTTCCTTGTTCGAAAATTCATCTCTTTTAGTTGAATATGAACCAAATAGTTCATTTATCTACCAGATTGATGAATCCCTATCTAAACAAGATTTATTTAGAGCCAAAAATTTGCATTTTTAATCCAAAGAAAAGAATTGTCAACGAAATAGTTACATTTTCAACAAAAAATGTGAATTTCAAACTAAACTGATGAATCATTAAAAATGATATTTCGACCAAATACATATTTCAAACCTCAAGATGATTTTTTCCCAGAAGATTAATTTCATAAAAATAAAATATTTTAATTTTATAAAGAAGTAGATGAATCTTTGATCAAAGAAAATAAATTTTTAACAAAGTAGCTACATTTCTAAAAAAAAAAATATATTTCATTGAAGTAGTTGCATTTTTAATAAAATAATATAATATTCAACCTAATTCCAGAATTTTTAACCAAACGAAATGCATTTTGAAACAAAAATATAATACTAGGCCTTTTAAACAAAGGTATTAGATTATTTTTGTTGGGTTTGATAGAATTCAGTCTCTCTGTTCTGTCAGTGCTTAGTAAAGAATAAAACTCGCAGAAAAATTCTTTTATTCACCAAAACCAAACCCATAAATTATCTTATCTATCCTTGTTCAACTTTCTGAGTTTCATTGTCATTGTGCTGAAGCTCCAGTGTCTTCAATTCAGAAGTTTCTGTAAGTTCTCTCCCCATATAAACGCGAAATTTCCATGAAAAATGGCTAACTGATCTGTATGCGTTTTGCGTGGTATTTTCGAAAACATCTTGATCCCCTAGATCTTTTTTTGCGTCGCACATCTCTCCTTATTTTATCTGGAACAAACTCCCACACACGATAAGTGTTTTCAGGCTCAGCTGCTACTGACGCTTTTCTGGTGCCTGCAGTTATTTATCGTACAAAGCGCCGGACACAAGAAGTGGAAGTCGAAGGCTCAAGGAAAGTCCTGTGTGTCCCACTCGAAACTTTTTCTTTTTACCTATTTGGACGAAGTGATACGAAAAACTTAAAAGAAGGGGATGATTATACGGAAGGTCAATCTAGCACATAGCTAAGTTAAAAGATTTACCCCAGAGTAAACCCCATAAAATATCCAACTTTTGTTTAATGGAAATGTTTCGTCATCGTTTGGTTAGAGTTTTGTTAGAGTTAGAGTGGTTAGAGTGCTAATTTCACGCTGCACAAAAAATTTGTTTTTTTTTCAAAAACTATTTTACCAATCGTTTTGATTTCGTCCGTTTGAGTTTGGAAACTCACTTTCGACGGTTGGTTTGTGAAGTTTCTCAAGTAGTATGGACTTTCTTTGGTCAGCCATGTCCTTAAGTAGAATATGATAAGTCAGATATCTTGAGCAGAGTAATTTTTAAGAAATTAAATTTTCAGAAGACATGCATGATTTAAGCCTTTTTTAATTCCTGGGAAGCGAGGCTAAAGTTTTATTTTTCAGAAGTAAAAAGGGATTGCATACGCAAATGATAAAACATTAAACATCAGTGAGCAAAAAGGGTCCAAAAATGCTTTTCGATCTACAGGACGAAACACCCCCCCCCCCTCTCAAGTTTCAATTTACAAGGAAAAAAATCGTTTATGTTTTTTTTCGAAATTCAAATATTAAGATATGCCACGTGGCACTTCAAACTCCCATTTAATTTAAATGGGCAAATTTTGAATTTTCGAAAATTTGAACTCATATTCCAGGGTTTCATTGTAACGTGCCAAACTTTTTACGGATTAAAGAGGAGTGTCTACGAAATAAAAACGTGCTAATAACTTTGATTTCTAACCCACCCTCACTCTCCTCGCAGAGCCCCAAATACGATTCAAAAATCCAAAAACTACATTTTTACGTATTATTGTTACTTTTTAGCAATTTCCGTTGTCTTTTTCAAACAAATAATTACATATGGGCATTTTAAATATTTTCCATGAATTTTTAAAGAATCTTTAATTGTTTAAGCAAATTTAGTTTTTTTGAACAATTATTTACTTCCGAAAAATGTAAAAAATAATTATTTTAAAAATGTCTGAAAATTGAGGTATAGATATCAGCTTTCTTTTCAAATTAACATCTTATGCTACATTTTGTTAAATAATTAGACAATTTTGATACATTTCTTTTCATGTTTAATAAATATCTGCTTCAGAGTAGATGAAGGACAAAGATTACCTGCGATGATTAACAATTGTCAAAAATGTAACAGTAATAAATGATACTGCTGAAAGAGGTGTGAAATTAATATCAGACTTTATGTGCTTGTTAACGAGAAATGAGGATCACAAACAGTACTTGCTACAAGTAGTAACAAATTATAGAAAACAGTTTCCGGGTATCAGAAAGAAAACGTTGTCGCCGGTCAACAAATAATATTTTGTGATCAGTGTTTTAATTAGACTGCATACCAAATGGATTTAGATTATAGTCCATTATAGCATTTGAAAGTCTTTTATGAATATAAGAATGACATATTAGCAGACAAAAAAATGTATATTGAAATATATTCACGAAAAAAATGCTATATATTATATTTCATATTATTAATACCGACATTTTAATAGAAAACTGCTTAAAACAATAAAATTTGTTTAAACAATTACATGACGTTTCTGACAAAATTAACTGCTCCACGAAATCATTGAATATTATGATTAGTTCTGAAAATACGATTCTACAACTATTTTGTAAAAATAATTGTGTAAATCAAATATATTTGTTTAAATAATTAAAAAATGGTATATTTATACTTTCAATAGACTCTGCAGTCAGAATAATAAATGTTTGTATTCTATTTTATTTCATTTTTCTAATTATCGAGAAATAACTGCTTGAGAAAATGAAAATTGTTTAAACAAATAGAATTTTGTTAAATATTAAAAGATATGCAACAAAATTATGTAATTATTCAACAAAACCCAGCACAAGATACTAATTTGAAAAGAAAGTTGATATCTCTGACTCAATTTTCAAAAATTTTGAAAATGGACAATTTAATAATTGTTTAAATAATTTCATAACGTTTTTAGAAAAATGTAATGCTCCAAAGAATAACAAACAATTATATTTCAATAATAAAATATGATTATTTTTTACACTTTTTGGGAATAAATAATTGTTTTAATAATTTACATTTCTTCAAACAATTGAAACTGGTTTAAAAAAACAGTAGAAATATTAAAATTGTCCATTAGTTAACGTTTAAAATTTTATAAACTTATCAAAATTTCTGAAATTTATCAAATGATAAAAATTTCTTAAATGTTTCACACTTGTGAACTAAAAATTAACAAAAAGATTTAAAATATTTTAAAATTTAGAAGCTAAAAATTTTGAAAACTTTAGAAGTTTTGAAAAAGTAAACAATTTTGATCATTTTAGAAAATTCAATATTTTTAGAAATGTGGAACTTTTTCGAAATTTCACAAATTTTGACAGTTAAACATTTCTTTAACATTTTAAACATGTTTTACCATATTATAAATATTTTAACAGTTGAGAAATTTTGATAATTTATCTAATTTGAATCATTTAAATTTTTTGAAT
This sequence comes from Belonocnema kinseyi, assembly GCF_010883055.1. Classification (NCBI taxonomy): domain Eukaryota; kingdom Metazoa; phylum Arthropoda; class Insecta; order Hymenoptera; family Cynipidae; genus Belonocnema; species Belonocnema kinseyi. The sequence continues at coordinate 45,878,487 of NC_046660.1, forward strand.
ATTATTGAAATTTAAGAAGTTTGGAATATTTTCTATATTTGGAAAATAAGAGACGTTTTTTTTTTAAATCAGAAATTTAGACAATTTTATATATTTTGAAATTTCAAGATGTGTTTATTATTTTAGAAACTTTGACAATTTTCTAAATTTGGAACATTTTCGAAATTTCTGGAATTTAAAAAATTTCGGTAATTCAAGAAATTTGAATATTTTTCAGAAATTTAAACATTTTCGAACATTTGAAATATTGTAAAAATGTTGTTAATTTTATAAGTTTGGAAATTTAAGAAATTTTGATCATTTACAATTTTTTAAACATTGTAGAAATTATAACAATCAAGAACACCGATCGTATAAAGATTATTAATAATAATAATAACCATAATTAAGAAAAAGATAAATATAATCGGTGGGCTTAATTTTAACAATTTGAATAATTTTATAAAACTTAGAACAGTACTTGATAAAATTGAGGAATATTAAAAATGTTGATAAGTTAAAAAATTTTGCACATTGTAGACATTTCGAAAATTCTAGGAGTTTTAAAAAAATCTAGAAAAATTGAAAATTTTCTAAAATTCAGATATTTAAAAAATTTTTTTAATTATAGAAATTCAGAAAATTTTAGAAATTTTGTAAATATACGGAAATTTGGATAATCCAAAAATATTGCAAATTGTTTGAAATTTTCGGAATTATAGTTTTCGCGGGGTGGCGGTTAAGTAACGCAAAATGTGGGCTCACAGATATGTTTTATCATGGCTGACCAAACGAGGTCACTACTACTTGGGAAGGCGCCGATCGCGAGTATGGTGCTAATGACTTTTTTATTCGATGAACTCACACGATTTGGACGTCTAAACATCGAAAGTGAGTTTCCAAAAGGCATTAAACGATATCCAAACGATTGATAAAATAATTTTTTTAAAAATTGAAATTTTTTGTGCAGCGTAAAGTTATCAATCCAATTTGAAAAGCTCAATATCTTTTTAAGTTTTTAGGTCCAAATGACAAAATTTGTTTTTCGAGCAGGCCAAACAAGGACCAGACGATTCCACTAAAAAGGTGAAATTTTCCAAAAGTACAGAATTGATGACGTCATAAAAAGAAATTGAATTGGTACCATTTCTGAATAAAAGCATTTAAAATTAGATAATTTGTAATTTAAAATACAGAACTTTCAAACTGAAATTTTGAAATTTGAACAATTTTTCTACGAAGAAGTTCAAATTGTCTCATTTGTAATTTAAAGTGTTTTAAATTAAATAATTTTATTTTGAATCCAAGAATCTCGAAATTAAATGATTTTAGATAAAAAAATTTCAAAGAAAAAAATTTTAAAACGTTAATAATTGAATATTTTCCGATTAGAATTTTTTAAAATAGGTCATTTAAAATTCAGAGGAACGAAATGCGTATTATTTATATTTGAAATTATTCAAAATTAAATAATTTGAAGGTAAAAACTTTTGAATTTCAATAATTTTAAATTTGAAGCGGTTTAAATTTAACAATTTGAAATTTTAATTTAAACTAAATATTTTAAAGTTAAAGCTTCTGAAATTCCAGAGATATAAATTTTCTTCAAATTTAAAACATTATAATTTCACGTGAAAATTGGAGAGGAAAATTATTCTGAAATCGAAAAATAAAAAAAAAATAAAAACTTTATCAGAAAATTTAACTTTTTATCTGAAAATTCATGTATTTTGTCAAACATTCTTATTTTGGTAGAAAATTGAGCCTCCTGCTTCAAAAAAATCCATCCTCTCGGACAAAAGCTATTTCTATTTTGTAGAAAATTATTTGTTTTAAGTACAAATTTAACTGATCCATTTTTCATTGTAAATGGATCTGTTACAGTTAAAAATTTAATGACTTTGTTGAAAATTCCTTTCTTTGATTGGAGAAGCATCAATTCACTTTAAAAATTCAATTCTTTGGTTACAAGTTTAAATATTTGTTGAGAATTCGTTTTGTTGTGGTAAAAAATAATTTTTTTAATTCGAACTGCAAATATTCCATTTTTCTTAGAAAATTTTTAGTTAAAGTTTAACTTTTTACGTAAAAATTGATCAGTTTTAGCTAATAATTCAAATAGTTCATTGAAAATTTAACTACTTCGTTAAATCTTTCATTAAATAGTTAAAGATTTGACTATTTTTTGATCAAAATTTTTGCTGTAATATTAATAGTTTTTATTCGAAATAAATCTTTTCTAGTTAAAAATTCATCTCTTTTGTAGAAAATTTATCTTTCTGGTTAAAAATTCATCCTTTTTTGTTAAAAGCGCAACTGCTTGGTTCAAAATTAATGTGTTTTAGTTGCGAATTCAAGAGTTTTGTTAAAAAAAATTTCTTTTTCGGTTGAATTCATATTATTTTTATTTCAAATTAGAATCTTTTTTACTTTAAATAAGAACGATTACCTTTTGCTTATAAAATTAATTTTGTGTGTTGAAAAGACATCTTTTCAGTTGAAAATTCAACTATTAGATTAAACATTTGTTTTTTGAAAATTCAACTATTTGGTTTAAAAATTTATCTTTCTTGATTGGAAATTCATCTACTTGGTTAAAAATTTAACTATTTTGTAAAAAAAAATAAATGTTTTTGTTTGATGCAATTTTTAAAAAAATTCATATTTCTAGGTTGAAATTTCAACCACTTTGACTAAATTAACTTTTTTCTTTAGAAGGTCCACTATTTTATTTAAAGAGTAGTCTAATTTGCTTAAAAGTTCAACTAGTTGGTTGCTAATGTAATTTTATATTTAAACATTGTTTTTTATTAATCATGAGAATATTAGGTTCAAAATAAATAACAACTGGTAACGAAGTTTATAAATAGTCTCTTATATAAAAGCTCAATCCAGTATCAGTGGGATGAAGAACAGAAGTTTGACAAATTTAAAATTCTCTTCAAGTATAAAAAGAATCATCAATCAGGCAAAGTACCCTTTCGATTTAGATGTCTCCGAGGAGCTGATCTGCTTGAAACAGATCTGTCAAGATTTGGACAAAAGAACTGAACACGTAAGTTCTAAATGAAAGACTCTAGTACTTCATATTTTCTACTATGTTTGGCGATAGAATTTTTTATTCGATACAAAAAAAAAGAAATTTGGCTTGTATCAATACATCATTGGCCCTGTATTTATGATAAATTAGCCCCTTTTTGCTTACGCGAATGAAGAAAGAAAATTTTAATGTCTCGTTCTTAGGGGTAACCATAAACTACTTCATCACAAATGTAATTTATAATGAAGAGATCTTATTTTTTAACTAAAAAGTATAATTATTTAACCAAAAATAAAATAGTCTCACTTTCTGTTTCAAAAATTAAGTTTTAACCAAATTTTCTACCAAGTAGTTAATATTTTGAAATAATGGTTTAATTTTTTAACCTCTCATTTAATTTTTTGCCAATATCGTCAAATTTTCAACAAAAAATTAAATTTACAACAAAATAGTGGAATTGTCAAAAAGGAAAGAACAATTTTCAATTAATTAAATTTTTCACTCTGAAGATAATTTCCAACCAAAATGATTAATTTTAAACAATTCAAAAAAACATATAAATTTTGAAGTTTAAATTACTAAAAAAAGCTAAATATTCAAGTAAAAAATGCAGTGCCTAAATTTTCGGTTAAAGAAAAAGGTTTATTTGGAACCAAAAAAGAAAGGAATTTTCAAAGATATAGTTTCAAATTCCTACCAAATAGATAAATCTTGAACCAAAAATATAATTTTTTAATAAAATTGTACAACTTTCAACCAAGTTGTTAAATTTTTTACCAAAATAGATTCATTTTTAACAAATTATTTGTATTTTTTAAAAAATAATTAAATTATCAATCAAAATGTTGAATTTTTAACCAAAACAAAAATTCTTAACGTTCCTTCCACTTGAACGCCCCCTCCCCTAATATGTTAACAATCCTATTTTTAATTATCTATTATATATATATATATATATCATTCATGTTGATTTATAAAAAGAGGGTATATTTGTTGAAAAATGTGGTAAACAGATGAAGCAAAATATTCACTTTTCTAAATAAAGCATGATTTTATTCACCAGGAAAAAATTGATCAAAGTTGGAAAATTAAATCGGGAGGTAGATTTTTTTCCCAGAAGCAACAATAAACACAAGCTTATTTTTTTTGATCAGATTCATATTTAAATTATACACTTTTGCTGATTAAAAATTATTTTTAACAAAACTTTATTTATATTTGTGTAGTGGCAGTTTATTATTTTTGAGGAAAGTCGTAGGTTATTCATGCACGACCTATTATTTCTAAAACAAGAAATGATTTGGAAATTTTTGAATTTTAGGCTAAATGAAAAATTTCAATTTTTATATATTCGGGAAAAAATCTCTGTGGCTCTAAAAATTAATTTTCTTCTTTTGAAAAGTCTTTCCTTAGATGCACTTAGTTCCGAATTCCACTTGTAGATGATTGTCAACTTCCTAGGAACATCTAAAACAAAAATAACGATTACCAAAAATTTAAAAATCTTAAACAAAACAAAAATGATGAAACTTTTACCAGTTGAAATGAATTTTCGAACCAGAAGAACGTATTCTCTTACAAAAGTAGAATTTTTTAGCATAAAATATCCTTGGTCAAAAGAAGAAAATTCAACCAAATCGTCAATTTTTAACCAAAACAGTAATAGTAGACTTATCAACTAAAAAAATTATAGTAGACATTTTTACTTAAATTAATTAAAATTCAATTGAAAAAAGTTAGAATTTTCAAACGCCGAGATGAAATTTCTACCAAATTAGATGCATTTTCAAATGAAATGATGAAAAAATGAAGAAATCAACCAATTGTTCAACAAAATATCTGTATTTTTAAATAAACTGATATCCATTAATTTAAAAGTGAATTTTCAAACAAAGAATTCAACTTTCAATTAAATATAGCTGAAATATTAACAAAGAAACAAACAAAAAAGACTTTTCCAAAAAGAAGATTCATTTTCTACTAAAGCAAATGAATTTTCAAGAAAATTAAAAAAAAATTAAATAGAAACAGAAAAATTCTTAATAAAGAATATAATAGTAGACTTTTGAAACAAACAGAATTAATTTTTAACTAAAAATGGTTAAATTTCTGTACAACAAAAATAAAGTTTTTACAAAAATTAGATAAATTTACAACTAAAATTATGAGACCTTATGTGGAATAGTTGCATTTTCAGATAATAGCTGAATTTGAACAAAAGTATAATTATCAACAAAATGGTTGGACTTACAAATAAAAAAAAGAAAGCATAAGCCAAACATGGAATACTTAAGCTTTAACCAAAAAATTTATTTTCAACCAAAAATCTTATAGTTGGTATTTTTAACATCAAAGTTCTTAATTTTAAGTAAAAAACAGTAGAACTAAAAAAAAGTTTTCAGTCAAATAGTTGAATTATCCACCCATACAGAATAATTTTCAACTAAAAAATTTAATTTTTAAGGAAAAATTTAATAAAAAACATTCCTAAGAAAAAAAAATGAATTTTCAACCCAAAAACACTACTTTTTAGAAAAATAGTTAATATTTCACAAAAAAATTTAATTTTTGAGTAGAAAACAGTGCGTTTCAACTACAGAAGAACAATTCTCAACCAAGAAGTTGGATTTGCATCTAGAAAGGATACGTTTTTAACAAAAAATGGAAAAAGCGATTTTTTCTACACAGTAATTGAATCCTCAACATGCAAATATAAATTTTCAACAAATAACGTAATTTTTGACTAGTAGTTAATTATTTACACATAAGAAATTAATTTTTCTAATCTTGAACTGCCAACAAAATAATTAATTTCCAGCCAAATAAACAATTTTTCACAATTCCCAATTCACAATTTTTCAACAATTTTTCATAAATCTCTTTGGCTCTGGAATATTTTTTACCCTTGATTGAACATTAAAAAAATTTCCTGTCTTGATGTTCTTCAAAATCATATAAATAGAAACATACGCTTACAAATGCTAATAATTAAATTGTTATAAGCACAAAAAAATGTAAACAATAGAGCTGAAAAGTCTCAAATTTTGATGATACCATCACAGGATTGAATTAATTGCAAAACAAACTTTGAAATAATTAACTACGCAGTTTTAACATTTTTCAAATAGGAAAATGTTTGCTTGGTAACATTTTTTTATTTTTGCTTAGTTCATTATTTTAAATTTTTGTTTCACATTTAATTCACTACCGTAATGGTATCGTCGAAGTTTAGGAGTTCTCAGTTTTATTATTCACAATTTATTTTTATTTTTATATGATCATACATTTTTTAATAAGAGGTATTTTTACACATATGTATTCATTTATATAATTGTAAGTAGCACCGAAAACGGGAGCTTTTTCCATATTTTTTATAACCTATTAAGTTATTTTTTCAAGAAGAATTTCCTGTGTATTATTTGTGAAAATTACGTACAATCGCGAGTTTTTTCGAATGTAAAAATGTTTAAATATATTCTGTCTTGAAATTAAAAAATCATTCATTTTCAATAACTAATTTATTTTAATTTCTTTGTACATTTTTTCAATAGAATTTTGTCTTAATTATTTGAAAGGATCACGCACAATCGGAAGTTTTTCAAAAATTGATTGGCCAATTAGCCCTGGCAAATAAAACAACGATCGACTGGAACAATGTTTCCATGCTGAAGAAAATGAAGACGCGCATATATGCGCAGATTTTTTTAAATGAAGAGAGAAATATGGTCACTAAAAAAACCTTTCAAATCATATTAAAATTTTAGATTTTTTATTTTGCAGAAATATCTCCTAAACTTCGGTTTTTCTTCATTGGCGTGAAGCACCGGGAGTTTAATAATGCTTTCTTCAGATTTACTTAGTTCAAGTATTCGTCAAAACTTAACGATTTTTCTCTAAAAAAAGCGCTGTACATTTGTTTAAATGTCCAGTTTCGAAATATGCGTAATTTGCTTATCAATTAAAAAATAAAAAAATCTGTATGAAAGTATGTGATATTAGGGGAGAGTGAGGCAAAGCCAACACTTTTTCTTTAAAAGTCTTTTTTTAATTAAAAAGAAATTTTGTCTGGTAATGTATTATGTACGATTGGATCGAGAATTTATTTGGCTACAAAATGTCGCTGATAATTTTAAACCACGATGCTTTGCTTAGCATTTAATAGAAAAAGGTAAATTCGTGGAATATCTGCTAAGTGAAAAATCGTGGGACTAAGTCGACACTCCCTTGAGGCTTAGTCGGCAATTAATTATCATGTTCGAAGAAAGAAAAGGACATATTTAAAATTTTTTTCATTATTGTAGCCAACTTAATTCTAGATCCAATCATACCTCATACGTAACCCAACAAATTTTTTTACATTCTTATCCTACAATGAAGTAGTATTACTTTGATGTAAAATTTGATTACGTCGGTTTTCATCAAATCTTTACTCCTGAGATCCTATGATTCAGAAAAAAGATTTTTACAAATTTTTTCTATCTGTATGTATGTATATCTGTCTGTAGCCTGTAGACACGATGAGGTACTCGGTGTCGACTTAGCCCCATGCGTTCATTTTTTATATTGGTGTCCTAAAAATATTGAAAATCATCGGAAAATCCAAATTTAACAATACTTTTATTTTCGGGAACTTTTGTTACGTAAAATGAATATACCTTGATTATAGTGGAGGATGCTATACAAAAGAAAAACATCAATTTTCCACAAGCAGCGGAAAAGATAGTTTATAATTTTCTTTAAAAAGGCATGCGTCGACTTAGCCCCACTATATCATACTACAATATAATTTCAAAACGAAATTGATAAACTGGCATTATCGTGATCAAATAGCAAAAATTGAAGAACATTATTTCTTTTTAAAATCTGAAAGTACGTCGATTTTGAATTTTCTCTTGATGCGATATTTATGTATTAATAGAGAAAAAGTTTCTTATTCTGCATCGCAAATTCAAGTTTTTACAGGATTAGCTCATGCTCGTGGGAAACGTTGGAGGAATATACAAAACAAGAAAGTTTGAACTTTCCATTACTTCCGGGACGAAGTTTTCGTAAAAGGGTTTTTGCTATCTTGCCCAGCTAAAATAACCTGACCTACACCACGAAGCACTTTCCTCGATTATGAAAAGAGAGGCTGAATAAAGATTGAGGGAGATAGAAAAATCGAAAGAGTGAAGAAAAATAGAGGAGGCTGGAAAGAGGAAGTGAAAAGCTCTGGCTGAGTTTGAGAGGAAAACATGTTCCGGATTTGAAATTTATTTCTAAACAACGATATACTACGATGCCAATAAAAAAACAGTCTAAATAAGCTCTCTTAATTTAAAATTGTTGAATTTGAAAGACTAATTGTAAAATCGTTTGTTTAAATTATTAAAATTCTGATACTAAAACATTTATGAGCCTCCAAATTTATTTGAAAACCTTAATATTTGCGTCCTTTTATCATTTCAGGTTATTTAAGGTAATTGTTTTAACAATGTTTTTTGCAACTGAATTTTTTCTTACCTTCGCTTCCTACCAATTTATCAAAAATGATTGTATTTTAATAAATGACGGCTTATTTTTTCTGAGAAAACATTCTCTACAATTCTACTGTTTCTAAAATTGAAAGTAAATTTGTCTATGGCTCAAATCCTTGGAGCAATTATTTTGGTAACAAAAAAATTTTTTAAACAGATAATTAAAGATTATTTATTTTAAAAATTGGAAACAGCAGAGTTTCAGATAATGTTTTCCTGAAAAGAAGAAGTCGTCATTTATTAAAATACAATCATTTTTCAAAAATTGGTAAGAAACGACGGCCAGAAAAAATATTTTTTATTTTAAATAACATCAGTTTTTATATTTTGATTCTGAAAATCATCAAAAAACTATTTTTTTTCAAATATCTGACTTTTGGCACATCAGCTACCTTAAATTCGACAATTTTAAATTCGTAGCATTTTAAATTAAATAACCTATTTTAAAAATTGAAAAATTCAAACTTCTATAGTTCGAATTAAAATTTTCACGATTGTCTAATTTAAAAATATAAATTTTTCCATATTTAAACGATTATAAATTTCAAATTCAATTTAATTTTAATTTAAGTTGAAATATTTATTTAATAATATTTTTGAAATTTTCAAGTATTTGTCATTTGAGACTGTCTAATTTAAAAACTTTCCATTTTCTAGACTATTGAAACTTTTTAGTTAGCAATTGCGCAATTTAGAATGTTTAATTTTGATTTTTAACAATTAAGAACAGTTTTAAAAGCCGAAAAATGAACAGGAAGTTTCTATAACAAAAATCTTAACCATTCTAGTTTTTGAATTAAATTCGATCGAGTTTTGTTAAGAATTCAACAATTTGGCTACAAATTGATGTATTTTGTCGTAAAATCGGCTTTTACGTCAAAATAGAACCTTCCTGATTAAAAATTCAACGACTTACTTGAAAGTTCGAAAAAATGTCGAAATCTGTGAAGCGCTCAAAACTTATCAAGAACCTACGATACTTCGGTTTAAGGCTTTAAAATGTACTCTGAAAACCTTCTGGATCCTTTAAGTTGTTTTGCAGTTGCTGCACTCGTGCAGTGATTTGGTCGTGGCCCTGATCGGGCCCCGATCTGGACCTTTATTGGCATGACTGAATACGTCTTGAAACACACGACTCTGACAGATGGTTCTGGCTACCTTAGTACCGGTTGGGGCTGAAGCGGGGCTTAACCTAGCGAAATCGGGCCCCTATCGGGATGTGGGTTGCATTCCCTATCTGGGCCTAATAGAGATGTTTCTGTGCGGGACGGGGGTGGGTAATTTCCTTATTTTTTTTAAACACAGTAACTGTTTAAAAGTGAGAGTGAAATAGTTTGGCAACGACGTGAATAATAAATCAATTTTTCTTAACAATAATAAACGTGGCCTCGGAAAGAGGAAAGTATTGTGAAATCGCTGAAAATAATTGATAATTATTTTACAATTTTATTAAAAATTATTCATTGAATTATTTACATGTCTAGTCTTGAAATAAATTATCATGATTTTAAAATTCATATTCAATTATAGAATTGTCGTTGAACATATTTGTTGTGATTTAACGAAGAAAAACTATGGAAATAGCACATAAAGAAAAATCCTATAAATAAGAGGAATAACTCAAAAAATAATTTTAAAGAAAATTATATAATTGTTATCGATTATTATCAGCGAGTTGATAACGGTATTCTTTCATCACTTGAACACTTTCTATTTTCCGAGACCACATTTATTATCCTTAGAAAAAAATTACTTTTTATTCAAATTTCCGTGATACTTTTGCATTCACCAATCATTTGAACTTGTCAGTAAACAATGAGAAAGAAAAGAAAGTCACAAAAGGCATTTTTTATTTAGTTCTAAAATTCCCGCCAAGACAGATGCAACTCTTATTTACAGTTATTTATTGTAATATATTTCTTATTTCTTTATTAGTGATTCTTATTAGTGAGCAAAAGATTCTTATTCATATTTATTAACTTCCCAATAATCCATAAAAATAACTGCCCCTAGCTAAATATTATCATTTATTTAAGTTAAATCCCGATTTAATCCTTCTAGAATTGCTTCTCTTTTCTCATAAACTCGGCCCTTCTGGCGATTGGTTTCGATCATTTAATCCTTTCTAGATTTGCTGACCATTGCAGGATTTCTCGCTAATGGCCAAGAAATTACTGGATATTCTTAGGTCGATTTGAGTCGTTAAAAATTTTTTATGTAAGTACTTGATCGGCTAAACCGAGGCGTTTATTATTCCTACAATCTGGTATGCATATCTGCAACCTAAATCCATCCCATGTGATTTTTTACAAAACCTCATAATCCCCCTTTGCAAAAAATTTTATAGGAAAATCAGTATAGGTCTATAATGAATTTTCTAATTTTTTGCGATTCGAGAAAAAACATTACAGAAAATCTTTACAAGAAAATCAGTATAGAAATGAGGAATGCTAAAATATTAAAAGAGTTGACGGGTGAAATCGAGAAACTATTAACGAAAGATTTATTTATTTATTTATTTATTTATTTATTTATTTATTTATTTATTTATTTATTTATTTATTTATTTATTCATTCATTTATTTATTTATTTATTTATTTATTTATTTATTTAACTCCAAAGGATTTCGAAGAATTTCAAGGGAGTTTCCCTAACTTTTTCGGGGTTTTACAAATATTTTAATGAACTTAAAAATATTTTATTAATTTTTCAGCCATTTTGAAACATTTCGAAGGATTGCAAAGAATTGCATGGGATTTATAAATATTTCAAGATATTTCTAGTAAAGTTTAAATAATAAAGAAATTTTTTAAAATTTTTTCACAGAAAATATAGTAACTCATATATTTTTAGATGGAAGATGTAAATGTATCTTTTTTACCTGAAAGTTCATGTATTCTTTTTTTTTTAATTATATTTTTTGCTACAAAATTATTCTATTTGTTGATGATTCATGTTTTTGTTCCGAAATTCAACTCTTCAGTTCATAATCGTTTTTTGTTGGGTGAAAAAAATAATATTTTTTGTATAAAAATCAACTGTTTTGTCAACAATTCTTTTTTTATAGTTATAATATAATCCTTTTATCCGAAAATGTAATTATTACAATTTTGGTTAAGAAGTTATTTTTAACGGTGGACAATTTACGTATTTTATTTGAAATTCGTGATTTTTGGTAAAAAGGAAATTACATTAATTGCACATTTTTTTAAATTGAAATTTTAGCTGTAAATTGACCTATTTTTTCGATTGAAATTTTATTTTATTTTAGTTGAAAATGTAACTATTTAATTTAAAATTTAAGTATTTTATTAGTAATTCCTCATTTTGTGTAAAAACTTAATCACATTGGTTAAAAATTTATTTTTGAACTGTAAATTAACCTATTTTTAAAATTTTTAAATTGTTCTTTTTTATTTGAAAATATAACTATTTGGTTTAAAATTCACGGATTTTACTTTAAATTCGTCATTTTTTATGAAAACTTAATCACATTGTTTAAAAATGTATGCTTTTGATTGAAAATGTATTTTTTAAACTGAAATTTGACCTATTCTTTTTTAATTAAAAATTGTTTTTTTTTAGTTAAAAATATAACTATTTGGTTGGAAATGCATGAATTTTGTTAAAAATGAGACTTTTTCTTTAAAAGTCTTTTTTTAATTAAAAAGAAATTTTGTCTGGCAATGTATTATGTACGATTGGATCGAGAATTTATTTGGCTACAAAATGTCGCTGATAATTTTAAACCACGATGCTTTGCTTAGCATTTAATAGAAAAAAGTAAATTCGTGGAATATCTGCTAAGTGAAAAATCGTGGGACTAAGTCGACACTCCCTTGAGGCTTAGTCGGCAATTAATTATCATGTTCGAAGAAAGAAAAGGACATATTTAAAATTTTTATTTTTATTTATTTTTATTTTATTTTTTTATTTTATTTTAATTTTTAATTTCTTTCTTGGGTGACATTTCTTTGATTCAAAGTTTAATTTTTTGGTTGAAGATTATTTTTCTTTCGTTAAAAACTAGTTTTCTAAATGAAAATTTAACTTTTCTATTCTTCACTGAGAATTCTTCTTTTTTCTTTTTTAAAACTTATCTCATTTTGAAAAAGAGAAATGAAATTATAAAATATATATTTATGAGTAGGTTCATGTTAAACCCGGCTTATTGCACACTCAAATAAATTTAAATATTTAATTCTAAGCAATTTTATAATTATTTTTAAATTTTCTGTTCTAGAAAATTGCTACATGCAACAATAAAGGCAAATAGAACAGGTCACTTCATGTGGATCGGCAGTGATTCCTGGGGAGCAAAAGTGCATCCAGTGAAGGAGCAGGAATTTGCAGCAGAGGGTGCCATTACAATCCTGCCTTTTAAAAATTCTCTTGAAGGTAGGAAATTCTTCTTTCAACTCAGGTTTTCATTTTCAAAAATTTATGGCTAAAGAAATTTATTGCCGTAGGAGAGAAGGGAATTGAGAACAGAGAAGTGAAAAGCTGAAATAAAAAAAGTTCCTTTGAAAAACGATTGAAAAAATGCTTAAAAAATTATTGCATTCGTTAAGCAGGGTTTATAGTAACCGAAAAACTTGAAAAATAACCAGGTATCAAAATAAAAACGGGAAGTAACTGTGAATGCAAATTTTCACCGAGAATCGCATTTGAAATTTTGGAAAATGTGCCATATGAAAGATTTTAAAAGAATACAAAAATCTTCTCAAGATTTCTGTATAATATTCAAATGATAATTTATTTTGAAAAATGGATTTTTGAAGGATTAAAAAAAATATATCTTTTTATTTAAAAAATTCTATTCGTTATTCAATCATTTAAAAAGATGTTTAGACAGTTTTTGAATTTACATGAAATTTTTTTTTAATTTAAAGAGAAATTGGAATAATTTTAAAAGAATTTCAAAAGATTCAGGAGTTTTGAAAAAATGTGAAAAAATAATTTTTAATTTGAAAATTATTAAAAAAAATGTAAGGTTTTGAAGATTATGAAAAAAATGTTGAAACTTTTTAAGAATTTTTAAAGGTTTCAAGAATACCCAAACCTTTTTGTTATTTTTAAAGAGTTTTCAAAATTTTAGGAATAATTTCAGTCAGTTTAAAATATGTTAAAATATTATTCTTTGAGTAGAAATTTCACTTTTTCAGATAAAAATGCAATTGTTTGGTTGGTAATTAATTTGTTTCGTTAAGGGCTCAACTATACTGAAAAAATTTTCTTCTTTTCTGATTAAATTCAATAGTTATTTGCTAAAAATTAATATTCTTAATTGAAACTTATTTATTCCATTTTCATTTAAAAATGAAGTTTTTTAGTTGAAAATGTATTTATTTTGTTAAAAATTCGTGTTTTTCATAGAAAACTTAATAATTGGCTAAAAATCCATTTTTTATTTAGGTTCATAATTTTAGTTGAAAATTCATATCTTTTATTGAAAATGTAACTATTTCGTTTAAGATTTAACTATTTTTATAAAAAATTTCATCTTCTTTGGTAGAAGTTTTTATTTTTTGTTTCTAGAAATGCAACTGGGTGAAAAATAATCATCATTTTGGTATTGAAACAAAATTTAAAAGCACTTAAAGAATTTTAAAAAGTTTCAAGGGAGTAAAAAAGCTCACCTAATACTTCTGGAAGCAGTTAGTATGATTTTTTGTTTAAAAAATTAATTTTAAGGTACTTTTTCTGATTCAAGCATTTATATTAAGAAGATAAGGAAGTTTTTAACTGATTAAAGAATATTAAAAAATTTCCAAACATTACCAAAAACAAGAAGAAAATTAATTCTTTTAGTCAATGTTTGAACTATTTTGGTGAAAATTCTTCTTCTGTTGTTGAATTCAATTGTAATTCGTTCAAATTTATTTCTAGGAGGGTAAAATTAATATTTTTGGTATAAAAAATTGAACTATTTCGTGTAAAATTCGCCTTTAGTCAAAATTTTATCTTGTTTGGTTAAATATGCAACTCCTTGAAAAATAATATTTTTTCGTTGAAGGCTTATATATTTTGTTCGAAATGTGTCTTTTTATAAAATAAAGAAAGTTTTCAACAAAATTCAAACACAATCTGTATCTTTTGAAATTGCGGAAAAAATTTAAAGTATTTTTCGAATTTTAAAAGCTCTTAAGAGAATACAAAAGTTTTTATTTTTAAATATTAATTTAAGGAAAAACTGAAAATGATTTAAAAAATTTTATTTCATTTAAAAAAATTTTGAAATAGAATATAAAATATTTTGGAAAAACATTTATTCATTTTTGGATGATACATTTTTTTGAATAATTAGAGTAAATTGATGATAAGATGTTTATAAATTTGAAAACGATTCAAAAATAATTCGAAACTTGTAAAAATTAAGAATCAAAATTTAATGTAGATTTTAGAGGAGTTTGAACAAAAACTAAGATATAGATTAATTAGTTAATAAAGCAATTAAAATATAATTGTTTTAATTTCTACTCGAAAATACAAATGAAAAAAATATTATTTTAATTAAATATTATAATTGATCACAAAACAAGAAAGTTGCATATAGAAAAACTGTTCGTTAAATGCTTTTTATTTAGGTTTCGATATATTACAGCCAAGATTAAGGCGGAAAATGAAGTTGGTATACACTCTGTAAAAAGAGAGTTACTTTTTAAAGAAAAAGAAAAAGCAGAATAAAACCGTCTAATTTCTATTTGATTTAATCAATGTCTGCTCTCAATTCTCGAGTATACTTCAATATTTCGTACTCTTCTTTTTATTTGGCTATAAATGATATTGCTGTGGATTGCATATTAACAAGAATGGAATTTTTCAGTTGAACGATAAAATTCGTACTATATAAACCATCTCATAGAGTGAAAGCGTATATTCACACACATTCGTTATTATTCTCGGTCCTGCAGGCGAAGGAAACTCTCGTGTAGGAAAAAAGTAATCTGCCTTTATGGCATTGTGATAAAAAATTAAACGATTTACTTTACTTTTACAATGGCCTTCATGATTTCTCAAATAGTGTCATAATTCACGACAGATAAAGTATATTTTGGAATCTCATTTTTAATTTTACAGCTATATAATTGAAGATGCTTTGAAGTGTTTGAATTGGAATCTCTATCGTGTAAAAATGATACATTAATAAAACTTGAGTGCAAGCTATGTGACTAAATATTAATTAAAGCATTAGCTCTCAGATATTTCCAAAAAGTTATTTGGAAAACAGTCATTTTTTACTGATTGAAGAAAACCCTATAAAAGATAAGACTATAATGATAATTTGTTTATATAATTTTATTACAAAAAGAATGTAAGACATTTAATGACCTATTGTGATTATAAATTAAGCTAAATATCATTAAAAATATAATTTGAAGACAATAAAGGAAAAAAATTATTTTCACAAAAATCCGTAATTTAAGTAACAAAATCCATCATTTTGATTATTTGTTAATTTAATTTGTTTAAGGTCATTGAATTTACAATTTATCTCGAAAGGGAAATGGCTTCATGGTATAACAATATAATATTGTTGACCGTTTTTGCTTCGCCGAACCTTAAAATATTAATGAATCTATTTCGAATTTGACACGTGTTATAAGGGACACAAAATAAAACTTTGCTACTTGCAATAACATAATAGTATATTATGCACCTAGGGGTCAAAAAATTGCTTCTGCTGCTTAGCGCATACGATATATTTTTTTTTATAACTAATGGATTATTTCAAACATTTCTCGAAATACATTCAGGATTTTCGTCCATAGTAGATTTTGAATAAAGACGCAAGAAGTGTATGTTAAGTTATTCTAAATTATCAAAAGTACAATAAAAAAATTACCGGAAATGTTTGGAAATTAACGGTAAAATTATGGAACTTTTGGTCTATCATGGTAATTTTGCAGGTAGATATGGTCACTTCCCATAAATTACGTAAAATTCAGTTTTAAAAATGTCCATTTTCTGGAAATTTATGACAATTTTCCGTACTTTATGGTAATTTTAGAAGTAAATATGGTCACTTACTATAAATTAGCTAAAACTAAATTTAAAAAATTTAATTTTCACGAAATTTCTGAAAATTTTCGCCATTTATTGTGATAGTACAAATTAATATGGTAAACTGCCATAACCTGCATAAAGTTCATTTTTAGTAATTTCCATTAATTTCCCGGAATTCTATGAAAATTTTCGGACATTTATGGTAATTTTACACCTAAAAATTAAGGAACTTTTCTGTATTTCATGATAAGTTTCCAGGTAAATACAGTCACTTACCACAAATTACTTAAATTCACTTTTTAAAATTTTTATTTCCCGGAAATTTATGAACATTTTTGGTCATTTATGGTAATTTTACAAGTAAATATGATACACCACAATGAGCCACCTAAAATTTATTTTTAGAAATTTCCATAATTTTCCAGACATTTATGGAAATTCTCGGTTGTTTATGGTAATTATAAAGGTAAATATGGTCACTTTCCGTAAATTAATCAAAATGTGTTTTTAAGGATTTTCATAAATTTC
Organism: Belonocnema kinseyi; assembly: GCF_010883055.1. Taxonomy (NCBI): domain Eukaryota; kingdom Metazoa; phylum Arthropoda; class Insecta; order Hymenoptera; family Cynipidae; genus Belonocnema; species Belonocnema kinseyi. The sequence goes on from NC_046660.1 coordinate 45,895,558, forward strand.
CAGATATTTCTGGAAATTTTCTCATATGTATGGTAATCTTACAGGTAATTTATGGTAACTCAAGATAAATTACACAATATCAAATTTGAAAATGTCTAGAATTTTTTAGACATTTTCCCTAGGGGGTAAAAAGTACTTTTTACTCCTTATGGATTCAACAGAACAGTAAAGACACTTTCCACTCCCTAGGGAGTGACAACTAAAGTTTTAGTCTCTCTTTATAGTCGTCGAAAAGTGCTAGAAATATGAAAATGTGATAAGAAGTTTAAACAAACCAAAAATTACAAATTGCTTAAATTTATTACACTTTTCAATCAGGAAATCATTTACTTTACCATACATAATGCTTAAATTAATTTGAATAGAATATTTTAAATGAAAAACGTCGTAAATTGATCAAATTTAAATATGAATTAATTACTGATTTTTAAAGTTGACGTGTAGCCTTAGGAAAGCTCATGACATTTTTTAATTTAAAAAATTTTAAATTTCTAAATAAAAAAATTGAACGTTACACGTTTAATTCATCCATTTTTAGGTTTTCGTAACCCCTTATAGTTTCCGTCGAGTGTTCATCCGTCGTAATATTTTCGGAAAGGGGGAATTAGAAAAAATTATTGGAAATAAGGAAAGGATAATTGGGCTAGTGAAGGGGAATTAAAGGAGAGCAAGTAAGGGAAGCAGACGAAGTGAGGGGAAAGGAGGGAAATGAGAGTAGAGGAAAATGCGGGAAGCGATGGGAGCTATGAAAAGTAAAAGTAGGCAAAGTGATGAAGGGGAAGTATGAGGTAAGAGGTAAAGGAAATGAAGTGAAATCATATAAGGGAAAGTGGGAGCACTGAAATCAAATTAGTGAATCGAGGGAAAGCTCTGTAATCGAGGGGAAGTTCAAGAATCTAGCGTAAATTGTGTAAGGTAAATCAAGGGAATTAAGGAGAAATTTAGGAAGGAGACGTAGAGGATGTCATAGAAAATGAGGGATGGAGAAGTAGGGGAATTGAGTGAAAGTGGGGTTAGGAGAAGTTGAGGGAAACGAAGGCAATGAAGGGAAGAAGGTATATGAAGTTAGAAAATTATAGAAGGGGAAGTATATGGAATAAAATAAAGAAGAAGAAAGCAAAAATTAGGGTAGGGGAAGTAGGAGAAATGGATGAAGGGAAGTGCTAGGGAAGTAGGGGAAGCAAATGGAAATTATGGGGGGAAGTAGGAGATGTGAGTGAAAATTATGGTAGGAAACTAGAAGAATTGAGGGGAAAAGAGAGAAAAGGAGAGAAGGAAGTGGGGGAATCGACTGGAGATGTAGAGGTAGGGAAAGTGATGGTGGAGAAAGGGGAAGTGAGAAGTAGGGTAGTAAAAGAAGGGGAAGTATGGGACGTAACATACGATGAGGCAAGATGAAATTTCCCTCTACAAGAACTAGAGGAAAATGAGTGGGAGTGAAGGATGGAAAATTATGGTAGGGGAAGTGAGAAGAAGGAAAAGTGAATAAGCAATGATTTGTGAAGGGAGTGGTACGTAAAAGTGGAACTGTGTGGAAAAGAAGTAGGGGTGAAAAAGGAAAGTAGGGGAATGTGAAGGAGAGTAGGGGAATGTTTGTGATTTAACCATTTTTTCATTCGTAAATCTCTCAGATCCTGCATACCAAACGCATTATTGTTTATTTTCAGAGGACTATACTTTTTTCCGCGCTTTTTTTTGGAATTATTTATATATAGCATATGAATTTAAGTAATCTACAGGCAACAATGAAATCCATACTGCAGAGGAAAAAAACTAGTTTCGTCGCTCAAAAGAGCTCGTTAGAAATCAAGTGGCGTTTTTTATCTCGCGAAAACCTCTGTGAATATACGAGTAAAGGCGCACAGTGATAATAATTGATACTTTATCAAACGAACCCAAACAGTGATCAAAGAGGAAGCGAAATATTTCGCTAAAATAAAAAGGAAAAATTTTTAAACTTGTAATTTGGGAATGTCCACGTATTATGACACTCTAATGTTGGGGGGGGGGCTCTGCCTTCACTAACATACAAATTGTTAATTTTTAATCAAAAGAAAAAGTTGAATTTTTATCACGAATAGTTGAATTTTTAAATAAGAAAGATATAAAAAAATATTTAATTGTTCAACAAAATAAATTTTTTTATCAAAATGCTGAAATTTAAACTCAGAAGATTAATTTCCTATCAAACGACAAATATGCAAAAAATAAATTAAATTTCAATCGAATACTTTAATTTTACAATGAAACGGATAAGTTTACAACAAAAAATGGAAAAGTTAAATTTTTACTTTGAAGAAAGCTCATTTTCAACAGAAAAACAAAGATATTATCTTCTACTTACATAAGTTCTACGAAAAAAGACAAATTTTTAACAGAATATTTTAATTTTTATTGAAATAAATTAATTTTCATCAAACAGTATTTATTTTCCAGCTATACAGAAGAAATTTCAACTATACGGTTAAGTTTTCAACCTGAAAATTCGAAAGTTAGGACGAGCTTTTAACCAAACAGTTGCATTCATGACCAAAAAGATGATTTGAAGACATTAGTTAAATTTCGAACAAAGCAATTATACATTCAGTGATATAGGGTAAATTTAAACTAAAAAAAAGAGTTATTTACCTCTAAAAAAGGTAACTTTAAATTTTAAGTTTAAGAAATAAACTTTTAAGCAAAAAAACCGAAATTAAAATAAAATAAATTCAATAAAATATTTGATTTGTGATAATATTGAATACGTTTAATTTAAATGGCTATTTAAAGGATTTCAAATCATTTTTTGTCATTTGTATGGATATTACGATTCGCAAAGGAAAGTTTTTAACGCAATTTTAAGAGAATTTCAAGGGTACAAAAAATTTCAAGCAATTTAAACAAAACTTTAAGAATTTCCAAAAAATTACAGGGATTTTCAGAGCTGTTTGGAAAATAAGTTTAATTACACGCAATTTCAAGAAATTTTTAGCGACTCCATAAATTTCAAGGGATTTTAATGGGCTTTTATAGAGAATTTTTCGATGCTGAAAAATTAATTTGTTTGATTGAAAAATAATTTTATTTAACTGAACATATTTTATTTGGGCTAAAAATTTATATGTTTCAGGTCAATGTTCAGACATTATGTTACAAATTTGTCTTTTTGGTAGAAAAGTAATATTATTAGCTAAAACTTCTTTTTTTAAAGTGAAAAAAAAATTTTTATCTAAAAATTGAAATATTTTTTTGAAATTTTTTTTAATGTAAGTCTTTGACTCAAAAACTAACTATTCTATTTTTGATAAGGAATTAATCTTTTCCAATTTAAAATTCAAGTATTTTGTTTAAACTGAATTTTTATCCAAATTGGTTAAAATTTCATTTTGTATTGTTAAAGATTAATCATTCTAATCAAAGATTTATTTCTTTAACTAAAAATGAAACTATTTTGTTGAAAAATTATTTCTTTCCTGAAAATTTAACTGTTCAATTTCTAATTAAACATTAGATTCTTTGGTTGAAAATTTAACATACCATTTAAAATTATTTTGGCTGAAAATTGACTTTTTTCTTATTATAAGTGCTCTACTTTTTCTTGGAAATTTTTTAAAATATTTTTCGTACAAAAATGTATTTTTTTGGACAATTCATTTTTGGATTGAAAATTCAACATTAGATTGGTTTCTTTTATTGACTGAAAAATCTTTCTCGGTTGAAAATGCAACTCTTATGATAAAAATTAATGTTTTTATTTAAAAAATTAGTCTGTTTAAGTTAAGTTTACAACTAATTTGATGAAAATATGTCTTTTTTCGTTTAATTAAGCTGAATTCGTTTTAGGATTAAAATATTTTCGATGGAAATATCAACTATTACACTTTTCGTTGACGATTTATTTTTTTGGATCGAAGACTTATTAATTTGGTGACAAGTTTATCATCTTTTTGATATTGAAAATTCATTTCTTTGGTTGAACATTAGTTTTTGTAAATGTAGTGACTAGCCTGCCGGAGTCGGTAAGATTCCATGTTGCCGGCTGTTTACCTCATCCCTTTTTTTTACATTTTTTTTAAATCGTCTACTGATGTATGTTGATGCGCTGATTACAAACCTGGACATGAAAACGCCTGAAAATATAATTTACAGTGTTAAAACTAAAAAAATACGTTTTTTATTCAGGAAGTTTATATACACTATCTGTACCGACAAAAAGCATATTTGAAGCATACGAAAAGGACTTTTGCGCATTTTAGAGTGAGGCCATGTAATTGAGGAATTTTTTAAAATAGTGGGGCGAGTAGGCACCCCTGTAACTGCCCTGTGGGCACAAAGTTAGGCGAAGTCTTAACGACATCGTTACGACATCTCTACGACAACTTTACGACATCCTATGTCTCTGTCGTTAAGGTGTTTTTACGATATTGTAAATAAGTCGTACGATCTGACGACGCCTTTACGATATCGCAAAGAGACCGAAACAACATGGAAATAGGATGTCGTAAAGTTGTCGTAAAGATGTCGCAACGATGTCCTAAAGACGTCAACAAATTTTGTGTCCATTGGGTGGTAAAAGAAATAATTTAAGGACGCACCCCTACCCCTTTTCCAACGCGAACATCGAAAATACTTGGTCTACGCTCAACGTATTTTCATGAAAAAATGCAGATTATTTTTCTTTCTACAAACATGATTTTTATCAGTTTTGACCTTGAAAATCATGTTTGTAGAAAGAAAAATAATCTGAATTTTTTTATGACTGTATACGTAATTCGTTTTTATTTCGTATTTTGCTCTTGGCGAAAAGCAGGCGGCAGCTAACAATCTTGCCGGCGCCGGCAATGTAGACTCCACTGTTTGTAAATTGAAAATTAATTTTTCAAACTGAAAATTAACCAAACAAATTTTTTATAAAATTTCTATCTTTTGTTTCTATCGATCTGATTAATATAAAAGTAGTCTCATTTATGGAAACTTTAATGTGTGGTAACTATTTCATATTTTTGGCTTCGAATTTCAACTTTTTTGATAAAAATACATATTATAGCCAAATTAATCTTCTTGGTTAAAAATTGATATTTGTGTTTAAAAATTCATTTTCTTGATTGAAAATCAGTTTAAAAAAAGTTAATTTTACCTTTTTACTCTACCTCAAAATCGTAAATGATTGAAAACTTTTGAAGGTATTAATTCTGTACGTCATTTTTCAATTTATCGGAAACTTGTCAGCTGCAGTAAACTTTAATCAAAGTGATGATGAATCACAAGATTAATTTCGCAGCAAATTATCTTTTAACAGGAGCAATTTCTGACAGGAAACGATATTGATTAGAAAATTTCCGATGGCAGATATTGTTTACTTACTTTTTCTCATTCTGTGACACCAAGGTTCAACGCCCAGGGTCCAGCTGCTTTTCCCCAGTTATGCTCTTAACTACAAATTTTGTAGCCTTAACTAAAGCCCTTAGCGTAATTGAAATTTTTTATTTTGTGAAGATTGTAATTTCTTCCTTATCAGATTAAATAGCGTAATCATTTTAACTTCTATACCGATCCTTCTCATTTTCCCAACTTTTCTTCGAAATGAAAAATTAATCACATTTTTTAACCTAGATATAAAATGAAAATTCTTCAGAGAGAAGTGAAACCGGTTGATTTATTTTTCAAATTGAAGGGTGGAATACGTTTTTTATTGCTAGACAACGGTATCAAGGTGTATACTTAAATCATACAAAAAAATTCCCTGACAATTCCAAGGTTATCCCGGGTGTCACCATTTTTTTCAGGTATCATTTTTCATACTATGGACCCATTCAAATATTTCGCATTTCTTAAGACAATTAATTTTGAAGATATATACAATTTCGCGCGTTTATTATAAATAATGCTTCTTTTAGTTTATGAAGATTCAATTAATATGCTTAATTTAGAAAGAGGTGACAAACTGTATAAAAATATATTCTTTAATGTATTAGCACCATCAATTAATTAAATAATTGAAAATACTAACAAAATAATCATAAAATAAATAATTTTCCACTAAAAAAAGTTGCAACCAAACTGATGAATTTTTAATTAGAATGATGAATCTTATACTGCAATATATAGGTAAATGTCAACCAAAACGATGGAATATTTCATTAGAATCGTTGCCTTTTCGTTTCAAAAATAATAATTTCATCTAAAAAAACTAATTAAAAAATTGTTAAATTTTCAAAGCAATGAATTTTTAAATTAAATGATGGATCTTAGAATGGAATAGAGGAATCTTCATCCCAAAAGATAAATTCTTAAATGAATGTAATTTTTGGGTTATAGCTCAAATATAACAATTTTGCAATCTGAAAACGTAGCATTTTTTTTGTTGTTTAAAACTTTCCCTTTATAAGTTAAAAATTCAACTAGTTGGTAGAAAAATTCAGTTCCTTATGGAAACCTATTCTATTTCCCGTAAAATTTATCTCCTTGGTTGTAGCTTGAACTATTTTGTTGAAAAGTCGTTTCATATTTTTAAAAGTTAAAGGTTAAAATTAAACTTTAAAGTTTTTACAAAGTTTGTGTGGAAAGTGTGAGTGGAGTATGAGGGTACAAGTCTAGGAGGTGAGTACGGTTGTGAGGGGTATTGGGAAGATAGAAATTAATTTATATTGTGGTTGGGGTTGAGGAAAAAATGTTTAGTTAAAAAAGAAACCTTTTTACTTTTGAAAACTTAAATGTAATTTTAATCTTATTCAAAAGTTTATAATAAAATGGCACTAGAATAATTATCAACATTTTACTAACAATTGAAATTTAGAGAGTATTAAAAACTTACACAACAGTTACCCCTTTTTGGGCCCAAAGAAAAGTGGCTTTTTCAAATACGGAATTTCCATAAAGGGTTCCGCCAGTAAGCCTTGGAGATTCTTCAGACCAATCAGTTTTTATTTTCACTGTATCAAGTGAAAAGTAAAAAATTTATAAAATAAAGAAAGTAAAATAAAGCAGAATTAAATACTTCAAATAAAATAATCAATGTTTCATACTACTGTGACCGGCCTTACTTATGATCTTTTTGTTGATAATTGATTTCAATTCGTAAATTTCAGTTGTTGATGAATTTTTTTCACTGCATTCTGCATATTTTTTCCTCAGTTTTTAGCATTTTTATAACTAAATGCATCTGCAAAAAAATTGTAAAGCTTTGTTACAAGAAGCCATTATTCAAATTGTAACTTCTATTATTTGAAAATTTCTTTTAAATTGATGCTGTTTATTGTTTAGAAATTAAACATTTGCTCTTTCTGATGTGTATCTATTTACATTTACATTTTATAGGAAACTGCATATTATAGAATTTATTTAAAAACTTTTTTTTATTTAAGTTGCTCGCTCATAAAAAGAGACTGAAAAAAATAGTATCTAGCAGGTCCCGTTTATAAATGTAAGTTCTTTAAACTTAAAAAAATTTTAACTACAGATTTTTAAATTATAACTGTTTGAAACTTAATAAGATTCTCTAGGATTCCAATGAAAAAGATTGAATGTATTTGATTTTTATTCGATCAATTCGAACTATTCACAATTTTAAAACATGAAGCGTTCTTAATACTCTGAAAATAAATAAATTTTTGCGCCACATAATTTGCTTTTTCAGTTTCGGAAGTTTTCAATTCCTAATTGCAAAACGTAAAGCGGGCACCTAATTTTATATTACAAATTTATATAATCCTGAAATTCAAAATTATTTTATTTTTAGTACTGAGAACATTCTATATGAATGAAGTTTCAATTTTAAAGCTTCGCAATTACAGTCTTTATGATTTTAGTTTTGATTCGCTTTTGATTCTTCAATCCGCTCACCCGTTGGTCATACTTTTCTCCAGGTAATCATACTACAAAAGCACAGCAGTGCAAACATTTTTCAGAGCAAACGAGACAGCAGAAAAATCTTTGAATAATAAAAAGCTAGCTTAATTCTATGTTAACTGAAACTAAGAAAAAATTATTTTTATGCCTTCTTAAAAAGACCGTGTAATTATTACAGATTCTAAAGTACAAAGATTAAACATTGTTTCATTCTTTAGAGTTTAGTTTAAAATTTGTTAACCTCAAATCTCGTACTTTTCTAACCACAAACATTTTCCAATAAAAAATTATTACATTCTCATATGAGAATGTTTTAAATTTGTGTGAAATTTGACTCTCCCCCCTTTATCAAATGTATTTATGTGTGTATGTAGATTTTGGTCTATCAGCACGAGAATTTTCAAAAGAATTGACAGATTGAATTCAATTTTGCTATATTATTTTACTGTCTTAAAGTGAAGGTCAAGATTGTTAACCAGCTATTTTAAATGTCGGCTCTCGCTTCTTTAGCTGAAAAAATACATGACTAGCAGTTCTAAGAATTGCTACAAAGATCGTCCCATGTATTTATCTGTATCGTTATTCATAGTACTTACTGATTTCAAATCAAACTATGCTTTTCGGAACTTGTGCATTTAAAAATTTGCTTATAGGGGCGCATTTATACCAGATCAAGCCGAAAAGTAAACTTCGATTAACGAACATATCTTAAAGGTTTCGGTAGTGAGAGGGGGGGGGGGGGTCCGATAGACTTGAAATTGAAGAATTTTTACGTTTCAAAGCCGTGAAAATAGGAGAGAATTCACTAGATTACGTAGATAATAAGTGCAGAGAAGTTTTTTTTACCAAATCATAGAAGAAAAAAAAAGATTCAACATTTGTTCGTTATTCGAATTGACATAAAATTTCAAAAACAACCATTTACTGAAAAATACAAAGACGTCTTAATGTTTTAATGTAATATTGATCGAACTGCGGGTTAAAAAAAATTATTAATATGTATTTTACACATTTTTTATTAAACTAATGATACACAGTCTGAAGTGAGTCATAATTTGCAATAACATTCGTGAAAAGGCGTGAAGTAATTGGATAATGTCTGCCTACATTACATTCCCTTATTTCATCTGATGTCATATTCTTGACAACACCGCTTAGCATATTTATTTTTATTCTCGATCGATTTTTCTTATACATACCACGAAAAATTTCAGTATACTCTATTATTGCAAAAACTTCACCACTGGATGTTGATAACACAATATATTCTCGGATTGGCGCAAGCACATATTTATTATTTCCTACTATCAACTGAATTCTTTTATCAGCAGGTAAAACGTATCTTTGAAACTCAAATTTTCGGTTCGGATTTGCCTTGGGAATAAGCCGAATACATCCAAGTTGACCAAGTGTACATCCTAGTACATCATGAAAAGGAGGCCTGCCCAGAGGAGACTTGGGCCTCGCATGAGGAGAAGGCTTTTGAGGAAAAGGCTGGTTAGGTGAATGTTGTCTGGCAATTGAAGGAAAACCAGGGTTATGTCCTCCATTGAAATTCCACGAGGATTACAGCGAATCGCGATTTTCAAAAACTAAAGTAAAACTCTTTGGGAGAATTGGATGATTCTTTCCTAGTGTAAAATACATTATTTCATCTGGAGTCAAATTATGAACTGTACCACTTATCATATTTATTTTTATTTGTGAATTTTTTTTATCTTTCCTATAAATTCCACACAGAAACCCAGTATACTCCAGTATCGCATAAATGTCACCATTGAATAGTGCTAATACAATATATTCTTGGTTTGGCCTAATGTCATTGTTTTTATGATATTTTCGCATTCGAATTGGCTTATTGACAGGAAAAACGTATCTTAGAAATTCAAACTGCCAGTTCTGATTCGAACAAGGAATAAGCCACAAATAACCAAGTTGTTCCTTTGCACACCCAAGTACTCCATCAGAAGGAGGTCTGCCCGGAGAAGCCGTGGAACTGGCATCAACAGGAGGTTCCTAATAAAAAATCTGTTCAGGTGAGTGTTGTCTGACAGAAGAGGGAGAACCAGGGTTGCGTTCGCTATTAGGATTCCTTTCGGACTGTAGTGAATCGTAATTTGATGAAGCTTTAATAAAAGTTTCGGGGGAGATTCGGTGATTTCTACCTACTGGACAATCTCGAATTTCATCTAAAGTACAATTATCAACTGCGCCGCTTATCATATTTATTTTTATTCTCGATTTAGAAGCATGTGTCGAATACATTCCACAAAGAAGACCGCTATACTCGAATATTGCAAAAATTTCACCATTGGTTCCTGACAATACAATTTGTTCTTGGGTTGGGACAGGAACATATTTCCTTGTTTCTGTTCGCCATCTAATTGGTTTACCAGCAGGAAGAACGTATCTTCGAAATTCAAATCGTATGTTCCGATTTCTGCGGGGAATAAGGCGAATGTATCCAAGAGTAATGATTTATTTCTTATGGCTTATGGACCAAATCAATTATAATTATAGTTAGGCCAATAAACATTTTCCAACTTAGAATTTATTTTTATTAAAAACATCTTTCTTAATCCTTCACGTTTTGGCATAGTGCGTACTGTTTTCAAAAGGCATAAATAATGAACGTTGATAAAAATTTGACAGGTTTTCACTGAAACCACTGATAACGAAGTGCGAAACTAAATTTAAATTAAAAATGTGAGACATTTTGTAATACTTTAATAAATGTTAATAATCTTTAGAAATTCAGTATGTAGGTTAACTGAAATATTTCGAAATGTGTTTTTAAAATATACTGCATAATGCGTCATTCATAAGTTTTATTTTCAATATCTAGTATTTCAATATTTTTTTATTAAAATTAAGGTAATGATGAAAACTTCAAGCATGTTGTGACCAACTTGTGTTAAAATTCTTGACTTCACAATTTCTTTCGTGTTCAGCAATTCTGGTTTTTAATCTTCGGCCAATTGATTGATATCCAACATAGAAAAGAAAATAAATGAAATAATTGGAGTAAAACAACAGATTCAATTTAAATGTTACTTTACGTTATATTTTAGGTCTATGTAAGCGGTTAAGGAATTCACTTGAAAAATTATCATTAAAGTTTATTTTATCAACACAAATACTTTAGATAATTATTTATTGAAGAGAAAAGACAGTGATTATATTGAAACTTTATATGAATAAATCTAAATGTTGTGATAAAGCTTATATAGGTAAAACTGGACGGAGATTAAAAACTAGAATTATTGCTATACATAAAAGAGATTCTGAAGTCAGGAATTTTAAAACAGTTTTGTCATAACTCTTTTAGAATTTCTATCATTCCTTTGATTTTAAAAATGTATTATAAAATAATGTTATCTTCTTAGTTATAAAGTTTCTCATATTTTAAATTTAAAAATAGTTTCGTGCATTCTCATCAGTGGTTTCAGTGAAAACCCGTCCATTGCTCATCAATGTCATTACGCGTAATGTCTTCATGTATCTCTAAACAGTCAATTTCTGTGCGTCGTTCCGAACCACGATAAAGTTCTATTTTTACTTTAAATTTAAGATTTAGTATTTAAGTGCTTAAAGTCACTTTAATTTTTTGTATTGGTCTGAAACAATGTTAATGTTTTCTGAAATTAACTCAACTTTGGCTAGAAAATTCCAAAATGACTTCGTTTTAATGTTCTTTTCCTTGTTTGTGTTTACACTTCGAAAGTGATTTCTTTTTTTGTGATCTCAAACTGCATTAACTCAGGTACAATTTTTATATAATCCTGCGAAATTATTCTTTTAATTTATTTTGTTTTTAATATCACAAATTTCAAATATAATTATTCAGGTTAAAAACCTTTTAAAAATGGTACACACTCTACCGAAGTGTAAAGGATTGAGAAAGAAGTTTTTAATTAAAATTAATTCTAAGTTGAAAAATTCTTTTTGGCTCATATTTTATTTTTAATTCATGTAGACCGTAAGACATAAAAAAATCTACAAATTTAAATTCATAAACATTATCTGTCGAAGGAAGGATTGATTTATACTTATCAACTCGTTATAACATAAAATTTGTACCCTAAAACTTTTAGTTTAAAAATAATTGAGCCTCATCGTTTTTTAGTTTAACATAACTCTTTCTTTACTTTTGTTCTTTTAGGAAATTATTCTGAATTCTTTATAATTCTCCTGGAATTCTCATAAACTTCAACGAATTCTTTGAAACTCAATTTCAGTACCATGTATACCATATTCGTATTTATATTTTTTTGATATTTTAGAACATAGGGCTTAGAAATGGCCGTATTCGTGCATGTATTATACAAGACATAATGAAAATTATTGATACATTATATTATTAAACTTACCAATAGAATTTAGGATGACCACAAAAGTTCAAATGAAGGTATAGAAAATCATCATTTTCGCAAAGTAGACAAAAAAACTAATCAATGCTTTAGTGCATAACTTTGTTATCAACTGTTACTAAGGAAAATTGTATTGCATCATCAGAGTACACAAGAATAGGAAAGTAGTCGTTACTTAACATAGATGTGAAATAACAACATAATTAATTCCAAGACTGGCTTTGGAAGATAATGTTATTATTTTACATTTTCTATTATGATCATTATAATTATCACATTTTCATTTCAAAGTAAAGGTACTGGTTTTATGTAATAATTGTGTTTCGCCAATTTTATCAAAATTCGACGATTTTGGAATCTTTGATTGAGAAGTAATGGTTCTTACTTTCGATTTCTGTCTGTCACCGTTTTCTCTCCCCATGACACCTTTTAAAGAAAGTTTGTGATTGGATTATATTTAAATACACATTTAAAGGCCATTTTTGCCTAGGCTTTATCTAGTTTATGAATCTACAGAAAAACGCTATTGCGAAACACAAAAAACATCAAATATTTGTGCTGCATCTTGTACTGTTTAAATCAAATCAAACATTCTGACCAAAAAAGAAGCAAAACTTACAGTTATTTAACTTGAATAAAAAAAGGATTTTGCACGTAATAAGTGCGCGTTAAGGAAAATGACCTATCGCAACGCATACGATTTAAAAAAATGCGTACGTTAGTTTACTTTTGAAATAAACCAACTATAGGTCTCAGTTGGTCAAAGTCTTTTACAAAAATAATTTTTTTTAACAAGCCGCGCGCATTATATAAAATGATTAAAAACATTTTTCGAAAATAATAATCATGAGACTTTCCACGTCTACTTTTAAAACAAAAGACAGCCACAAAATCTAAGAACAAAGCTGCAGTTAAAATCTTAATTTTTTCAAATTAAATACTAAAAAACAAGATAGTAAACTCATTTTCTAAGATTTTTTATAAACGCGACTGGGTGCATGACTGCTATATGTCGCAATTTTAGTAGCTTCTATATGATGAAAGGTTTTATTTATCCTTTATATAAATTTGGTAGAAAGAAAAAGGTTTTTCATTTTAGCTCTCACAAATTTTCATTTTTGTCAGATTTACTAATTATAAAACCTTCAGAAGTATCACATACTACTTAGATGTGCTATTATGGATTAAATGATAGAGGAAGGGAGAATGAAAACGACTGTATCATATTATTATTTTAAAGTTTATTATAGCGTTTTTTCACATCTTGATTTAAAAATGGCTCATGTTTCAAAAACTTAAATTAAAGACAATGATAAACTTTATAACTGTTGGATCTGGAGTGACTAAATTATTATAAATCATAGCATTTTATTACTGTACTTTGGCTAAGTTTAAATTATTTAAAACTCAAAGAAAAAGATTGATTGATTTCCAACATATGATCAATTCGATTTTTATTTTGCAGGTTTTTTAAATTGTATGTTGACATCACTCTTTTTTTAGAAATTCCTTTTCTACCACTAATCCTAAAATAGAAAGCTGTACCAATTCATGGAGGTGGCTGTGATCTCTAGATACATAAATAATTAGCAACAATGAAAGTATTAAGATTCTGAAAAATAATACTTTCTCCATACGTATTTTGCTAACGAAAACACCTAAACATATTATTAAAGAAACAAAATATTTTTCATAAAAAGTACCAACTAAATGTACAAAATTATACGATTTTTCATTCAAAGCTTTAAAAATAAAGTAATTATAAATTTCGTCCAATTTTGAAGCGTTATTAATATTCACTTATTTTAATCTAAAACGCAAAATTAATAAACAAATACGGGGCTAGTTCTTGTGCTAAGAATTTAACAATTTTGTGGTAAATTAATATATTTTGTTTTAAATTGTTATTTTTTGTTAGCAAACTAAGCTTCTTGATTCAAAATTCAAATGAACGCTTAAGAAATTAAGTACGTTGTTAAATTTTGATTTTATCAATCGTGTAGAAAAATCTATTTTTTTCGAATCTCTGACACTATGTGCGATGTTAACTATTAATTATTTTCTTATCTCAGATCTTACACTCCACTTTTCTTATGGAAAGTTTTTTTCAAACTTTACAATGTACAGCCTATATAAATTGTTAAAATAATTTAAAATTCTTACATGAGTGCCAAATTTAATATACAAATAAAAATTACTTATAACGTTCATTATACTGATAAATTATAACGGAAATAATAAATTTTAATGATTTACTGAACAAAATATTTTGTTTGCACAAAATAATTGTTTAAAAATTTAAAGTAACATAAAAAATACTGAAAATCTTTTAAGTTCATAAATCAGAAACAAAAATAACCTGCTGTTTTCTTTCCTTTTTTTATTTTAAAAAGATTTGAATCACTTTATGATAGACTTATATCCCTACCAAAGAGATTTTAAATTTTCCATACTTCAAGACTTAACATATTTATTTTTAAAGACTACTTCTATGAAATTTGTACAGCGTTGAAAATGTGATTTTGAAACATTATCTTATTTTGAGCCCAACATGATAAAAATTGTTTGATTGACATAATGCTCTTTTGTTACAAAATGATAAGTAAATATTTTGACTTTTAAATTGACAAATTTTAAATGTTTTAATTTTTAGCTGAACTTATTTAAAATTAAAGTATTTCTGTGGCAGAGTTACTATTGTCTTTAATAAAATTTCATAATTTTTTGTGTTAATAAATATAAGTTGAACAAACGTAAGTAAAGTACGTTAAGCGTGCTAATACTCTTGTTTTCTTTTACTTTGAAGAGAACTAGCCTGGACACAAGTTTTACAATATTACCTTTTGGTAGCGTCATGTATACACTCAGGCTTCTTTTATGTTTTGATTAAAGTTAGAAATGATTTCAGTATTTTTTTAAACCAGAGGAAAACCCGAAAATGACCAGAAATTTTTACATTCTTATCAGAGAAGGTATAATATTTGTGCAAAATTTGAACCCCACCTCCCTCCCATTTTTTCTCGAATGACCATGTTTTCAGACCTTCTAAACGCAAACAGCAGTTTTTTACGATTTTTTCTGTCTTTATGTATGGCTCCCACAGATGTAATACCCATTTGTCATGAGTAATTTTTCGGTAAGACGCGTAGTTTTTGGTTTATTTGTGAAAACAAACATTGATAATAAAAAATAAAGTTAAAAAAATAACTTTTTGGAAACCTATACAAACAACATTAATATTTTATTCAACAAGAATGCTTTGTGTAAATTATATCGACAAATTTTCTTAGAACCTCCTAATCCCTTCGTTGGCAGAGAGAATTTGACAAAAAGTGCCCAAAAAGGCAGGAAAAATTTTCATTCCGAAAATTTGTATCTTAAGGTTTTTGGGGTCGCTGAATCCGAATATGAAGTTAAAATTCAGAAATCCAAAATGGCGGATCCGATATGGGAAAAGAAAATACAAAAAGCGGCTCGATTTGGATACATCTTGGTACTTACGTGTTTTTGGGGTCTGAATCTGAAAGTGAAGTCAAAATTAAAATATTTTGAATGGCGGAAGAAAATACCCGCCATTTGAAATTGTTGAATTTTGACTTCAAATTCTGATTCAGCGACTCCAAAACCCCGTAAGTACTCGGCTTGATCCAAATCGAGCCGTTTTTTGTATTTTCGTCCACCATAATGAATCCGCTATTTTGAATTTTTGAATTTTGACTTCAGATTCGGATTCAGCGATCCCAAGAACCCCCGAGTAAGTCTTGGATGTAACATTTTTTAATAAAGTAAATTTATATAAATGATACTTTTTTCAGGATAGATCAGAAGGGACCCGCCTTTATTTTACATCTTTTTTATTGAATTAATGATACACGTTCAGGAGCGAGTCTTCATTTGCAATGACTTTCTTAAAAAGGCGTGGGGAGATTGGGTTAAATTTTCCCACATAACATTCCTTTATTTCATCTGATGTCATATTCTCGACATTCCCTGTTATCATATTTATTTTTATTCTCGATCGATATTTATCTTTCTTATACATTCCTCGAAGAATTTCAGTATACTCAAGTATTGCAAAAACGTCACCATTCGATGTTGATAACACAATATATTCTTGGGTTGGCGCTTGTACAAATTTACGTTTTCCTACTAGCAAATGAATTATATTATTAGGAGGAAAAACGTATTTTCGGAACTCGAATTGTCGGTTTAGATTTGCTTTAGGAATAAGCCGAATATAACCAAGTTGCCCAAGTTCATATCCCAGTACATGATCAGAAGGCGGCCTGCCCAGAGCATAAATATCCCCGGCATCAAGAGGAGGTTCCTCAGGTGAGAGCCGGAGGGGAGAAGAAGAAGAGACAGGGTTAAGTTCGCTATTAGGGTTCCATTCGGAATTGAGTGAATTGTGATTTTCTGTATCTTTAATAAAATTTAGAGGGAAGATTGGGTGATTTTTACCTACTGGACAATCTCGCATTTCATCTGGGGTCAGATTATAGACTCCGCCGCTTATCATATTAATTTTTATTCTCGGTCTTAATGCAAATGTCGAATATATTCCGCGAAGAATTCCGCTATGCTCTAGTATTGCAAAAATGTCACCATTGGATGTTGATAATACAATCTGTTCTTGGGTTGGCACGAGAACATACCTCCTTCCTTCTGTTCGCAATCGAATTGGTTTATCATTAGGAAAAAGATAATTTCGAAATTCAAATCGTAAGTTCTGATTTGTGCGGGGAATAAGCCGAATGTATCCAAGTTTTCCAAGTGTGTATCCAAGTACTTTAGGCGAAGAAGGCCTCCTAGCAGGCGATCTGGACCTGGTACGAAGGAGAGGTTCATGAGGTGAAGTCCGGTCAGGTGAATGTTGTTTGGCAGATGAAGAAGAACCAGGGTTACATGGGATATTAGAATTCCATTCAGAATGTAGTGAATTGTAACATTCAAAGGCTTTGATAAAATTTTTTGGGAAGATCGGGTTACTTTCGCCTACTGGACAATCTCTCATTTCATCCGAGGTCATATTGTTAACTGCACCGTTTATGATATGAATTTTGATTCTCGATCTAGCATTATTTGTTGTATATAATCCACGAAGAATTCCGCTATTCTCTAATAATGCAAAAATTTCACCATTAGATGCTGATAATACAATATGTTCTTCAGTGGGTACACGATTATATCTCCTTGTCTCAGTTCGCAATCTAATTGGCTTATGAGCAGGAAAAACGTATCTTCGAAATTCAAATTGTATGTTCGGGTTCGTGCGGGGAATGAGCCGAATGAATCCAAGTTGTCCAAGTGGATGTCCAAGTATTTTAGGAGAAGAAAGCCTCTCAGGAGGTGACCTGTCTCTGGCACGAAAAGGATGCTCCTCAGGAGACTGAGGTATACGTCGAAAAGAAGAAGAGCGACTAATGGACGAAGAACTTAGTTCTGCGGAAAGAAACAGAGGATTCATGTTTCTTGTTTAAAACATTTTAAAAAAAGCGTGATAAGTTATTTTCGTTTTTTGAATGAAATATCTTAAAATGATAAGAAAAAATTCTGTGAAGAAAATATGTAAAAAGTTGTGATTTTGGTCTTACGTCTCACGGAACACATAAATTGAAAAAAAATTTGTAGTTACAAAGAATTTCCTAACTCAGAATGTGTTTGGAGTCAAAACGCCTTTTTTAATCATTTAAGTTTCGGTACTGTGCTAACCGTTTTTAAAATGATTTTCATCTAAATAATTATTAATGAAATTAACAATATTTAAAAGAAAATGTAATAAATAAATAATTTCGTAAATTTATATAAAAATTATATCCGAATCAAAGTGAACTTCTGAAAACATGAAAAAAAATTTTAGAAGTCTAAAAAGAAATTTAAGAGACTACAACCACTTAAAGACTAGATCTTAAATTCAGAAAAAAAAGAATTTTATCGTGGTTGAGAAGGACGAACAGAAGTTGACAGTTTAGGGATACGTGGAGACAGTATAATATATGCAAGTTGATAAACATTCGACGGCTTTTCACTGAAACTACTGATGAGGAAGCGCGAAATTAAATGAAAATTCATAATGTGAGAAATTTCGTAGCTAAATAGATGACATCATTATATAATACTTTGGTAAACTTTCCTCATGCTTAGAATTTTATTATGTAGATTAACTAAAGTATTTCGAAATTTGTTTATAAAAATATACTCAACAATACGTTTTGGACGATTTTTTTAAGTATGTAGTATCTCAATATTTTGTGAATTAAAATTAAAATAATTATGAAAATTTCAAGAATGTTGTGACAAACATACTTACAGCAGATTTAATATACCTTACGTTCAAGTCCTATCTGAACGGTTAAGGAATTCAGTTTGAAAATGTGTTATAAATGCTTATGTTATAAACAAAAGTACTTTAGATAATTATTTATTAAAGAGGAAGGACAGTATTTCCATTGAAAATTCATCTAAAAGAATTTAAATGTTTTAATGAAGCTTATATAAGTGAAACTGGCCAGACATTTGAAACTAGAATTATTTCTCAACACAAAAGAAATTCTGAAGCCTGGAATTTCAACACAGGGTTGTGACAACTTTCTTGAAAATTCAATCAGTACTTTAATTTGAAAAATGTTGAAATATTGGCTATAGAATAAACACTTATTGACGAAATATTATGGACCCCCATTTTTTTAAAAACAAATTTAGAAGTTTTTCAGTTAACCTAAATACCGAAAATCTAAATATCATTAAAATTTATCGAAGTATTATAAAATAATGTCATCGTTTTAGGTATAAAATTTCTTATTTATAAAATTTAAATTTAATTTCTTGCTTTCTCATCATTTGTTCTAATCAAAACTCGTCCATAGTTTGTCCATGCCAATTACGTATATTGTCTTAATGTACCTCTAAACTGTCAATTTCTGTTCACCCTTCCCAACCACAATTAAGTTCTTTTTTCTTAATTGGAGATGTGTCCTTCAAGTAATTGAAGTCTCTTTAATTTTTCTATACTTATTCGATGTTTTTTTTACTCCTAGAAATTAATTTATTGTTGGATTAACTCAAACTGCGATAAGGTAGGTACAAGTTTGATATTAATTTACGAAATCATTAACTTATTTCTTGTTCTTTTTAATATTACTCATTTTATATGTAATTATTTAGGTTAAAACTCCTTCAAAAAGGTACGCACTGTACCGAAACGTTAATGATTAAGATGAGTTTTGAATTAAAATTAATTGTGAGTTGAAAAATTCTTTTTAGCTTAAATTTTATTTTTAGTTAATGTGGACCGTAAGATAAAAAAAGAAAATTAACAGTTTTAAATTCTTGAATATTATCGGTTAAAGAAAGGATACATTTGTACTCATCAAATTGTTATACAAGAAAATTTTTGCCCTAAAACATCCAGATTAAAATTAATTAAGGTTCATCGTTTTTGAATTCAACATAACTCTTTATACTATTTTTTGTCATTTTTGGAAATCATTTTGAATACTTTTAAATTTAAATAAAATTCTTAGAAACTCACAGAATTCGTTTAGGAATTATCATGTCATAGAACTGCATTTAAAAACAAAATCTCTTTTGTAAATAATATCTTCTTTGCTTATAAATGCAACAATTTGGTGAAAAAATATACTATTTTGTTTAAAATTCATCTCCTTTGATTCAAAATTGAGCTCTTTTTCGAAAAACCATCTGTTTTGTGGAAAATTGAAAAACCAATTTGTTTAGGTTCTACTATATTTTCGAAACTAAATCTTTATTGATTAAAAATGATCTTGTTCTTTTAAATTAAGTTTTTCAGCTTGGTATTTCAACTATCCAAAAATAAATTCTTCTTTTTTGGTTGAAGATTTAAATATTTACTTCAAAATTAGCTCCATAGGCCTGAGAAATAGTTTTATTCATGCATGTATTATAGAAGATCTAATAAAAATTATAGATATATTGTATTATTATATTTACCAATAAAATTTAGGATGAGCGCCAAAGTGAAAACAAAAGTATAGGCCATCATCATCTTCGCAAAGTTGAGAAAAAACTGACTAGTTCTTCAGTGAATAACTTGGTGATCAACAGTAACTAAGGAATATTCGATTGAATCATCAGAGTACAAATAAATACGTGAGTAGTCGTTCTCTCCCATGTATGTGAGATAACGACTTTATTAGTTTCAAGATTGTCCTTCGGAGATAATTGTATTATTTTCCATTCCTTAGTATAATCATTATAATTGTTACATTTTCATAGCAAATGGAAGGTTTTGGTGTGGAAATTGAGTGTAATCAATTTGATCAAAATTCGACACCACATTAAATGTAGTGCTTTTACAAAATTTTGGAAATTCACTTTTTACAGTTGGAAGTCTACTATTTTGAACGCAGTTATTGTACAAGTTTTCGTACAATTACAAAAACGAAGTGGATATTTACAGCAACAAAAAATTCGCAGTTTACTCAAAATTTGCATGAATTTCCATTTTTTTCATGAAGGCGCGGAGGATTCGAGCCCTACCTAAACTGCTTAAAGTGGTGTATTTTACCGCACACTCTAACCACTTCGCTATCGAAGGTCTTGAAGTTTGGTTACAAAAACTCTATGAATAGTTTGACGCTCCCGTTGCTCCTCAATAACAGAAAGATTGTTGAAATCACCTAATTTTTATAGATTAACATTATTTTTAAATCTTCCAAAATTCTATTATAAATTAATTTTTCCATTTTTGAACAAATTATGCTTTGAAAGAATATTTTCTACTATTTTTCATGATTTTACGTTCATTACGTTATATTACGGAAAATTTGGATAAAAACATCATAATGATTAAGAAAGTTTTAATGTGATTATTATTGTTAACATTTCAAACAAATGCATTAGTCAGGAATTTGTTAACAGAATTTTTTTTAATGTTAATTTTTTTCGATAAGGAACCTTATGATAATTTTAGCAAAATTCCTAATTTGTTGATTACTCTTATGATTTTTTCTAACACAAATTTAATAAACAAATGCATTCTTCGGGAATTTATCGGCAGTAAAATTCTAGTTTTCAATGCCAATTCTTTAAATTGGGAACTTTATAAAAATGTAAGCTACATTTATAACTATTTGGTAAATTTTATAATTTTTTTAACAAATCTAATAAAAAATGCATTAATCAGGCACTTTTCGAAATAAAAATCGGTTTGTTAAATGTCAACTTTTTTAATTAGGAACTTCATGATAATTTCAGCAAAATTAATAATTTTTTTTCAAGGCCAGGCGGAAATGTTATATATAGTTTATATATAGTGTGAAGTTTTATATAAAATATTCATTTGTTTTATACATTTTTTGTATTAACACTATATGTATATAAACTTCACACTATCTATAAACTAAATACAATTTTTCCGCCTGGGATTCTATATTTTTTATAGACAAATTTTATTTTAAAAAGTGCATTATTACGACGTTTGTCAACAGAAGAATTCTTTTTTTTTAGATTTGAGGCATTTTCATTGGTATCTTCATAATAAATTCAGCAACATTTATGATTAGTTCATAAATTTTATGATTTTTTCAAGCAAATTGGAGAAACAAACGCATTATTTGGTCATTTATGGACGGAATAACTCATTTCTTTTCATGTGAGTATTTTAAATGGAGAACTTTATTATAATTTTAGCAAAATTCATAATTAGTTGATACATTCTACAATATTTTAAACAGATTTAATAAGCATATGAATTATTTGGGTATTTGATAACAAAAAAGTTGTCGAAAATGTTGGAAAAGTCGAAAAATCCCTTATTAATGCATTTGTCTAATAAATTTATTTATAATATTAACAATAATAATTTCACGAATTAATTTATTCATTATTATATTGTTTTTATCCAAATTTCTTGAAATATAACTTAAAAAGATTTTGAATATGTAGCCGTATTCAATTCATAAATTTTAATGTTTCATTTCGATATTCTTAATAATGATATTGCGTCACAAATCAAAAAAGCTTTTTCATTTGTTTTATGCTGGATTCTCTGTTAACCAAAAATAACTTTAATTAATATATTCCCACATCATAATATGCAGTAAAATTTAATAGTTTTACATCTTAGACCTCTAAATAGGATTTAAAATTATACAGAGTTTATAGAGTATTAAAGTTGAAATTTAAACTCTGCAGAGATTGTAAGAGGTGTAAATGAGAGCTTGAAACATACTGCAAACATTTTTTAGAGAATCAAAGAGAATTAAAATTGTACTGTCCAAATCAAATCAAACATTCTAATTGAAAAAGAAGCAAAACGTTTAATTATCAATGTTTTCATCTTGAATAAAAAAAGTAGTTTGCACGTAAAAAGTGTGCGTAAAGGATAATAATATACTGCAACACATGAGATTTCAAAAATGCTTACTTTAGTTTACTTTTGAAATATAATTACTACAGATTTCATTTTGGTCGAAATCCTTTGTGAACGCAATTTTTTTAAGAAAACAGTAATTAGTATGTGAAAATATTTTTCGAAAATAATAATCATAATATTTTTCACACTTATTTTTGAAACAAAATGTTCTCAACTTAATCACTACAAAAGAAGATAGTAAACTGATTTCCCAAAGGTTTTATCTGAACATGACTGAACAAATGACAGTTATATATAAATAGTGATTTTAGTGGCTTCTTTCCAATAAAAAGCTTTGTTTGTCGTTCAAATAAATTTGGTAGAAAGAGGAAGGTTTTTCATTTTAGATATTACAGTTTTTTTCTATTTGCCAGATTTCTTCATCACAGAACCTTCAGAAGTATAATATATAACAAACTTGTGCTATTGTGGATAGCATCATAGAGGAAGGGAAAACGAAAGCAACTGTATTATGTCATTTATCTTCAGAATGGAAAAAAAACAAGAACTATTTACACAACTGTTGTCATATTCGGTCTTATCTTCCTTTCACTAAAAATTACTTTGAAGGAAAAACAAAACGTCTTCCTTTAGGTATACACTTTCCAAGACTCAAATATTTAAACATAAATATTCATTCTTCTAAAATTTTAAACTTCAATATTCAATAAGTTTTCGCTAATAACTTGATATTTTCTATAAGAAAAACATGCATACAAAAATTTGAAAAAACTTTGTTTAGGACATAAAAGTGTTTTTACGTCAGCAAAGTATCTGATAATCGTAACCGTCTTCATTCATTGACACAGATTTTTATTTGCTGATCCATAGTAGATAACAGACGTCAAAAAAACTCGTGATATTTAGAAGCAATTTTGAAACTGTTGTGAAGAATACAAATTCTTCACCAAATTTTAAATAATTGGGACAATTGAATCGAACGTTTCTCAAAAAACCAGTATAAGTTTCACAGAACAATTTGAAAACCTGATGAATAAAAACAGGATTTATCACTTCTTGGAAATTTAAACACCTAAATATTTCGAAGTTTGTACCAGCTCTATTTTTGACATTTTGATTTGAAAATGGCCCATGTTCGAAAAACTTAAATTTATGGCAATGATGAGTTTTATAATTGTTAGATCTTAAGTGCCTAAATTATTAACAATCATAGTATTTTATTGAAGTACTTTGGCTAGCTCAAACTGATTTAAATTTAAAGGTAAAAGATTTATATATACTACGGCAACGAAGAAACAACCCTGGGCTGAAATATATTTCTGCTTATATCACGTCATGTCTAAAAAGGTTTTCTCCTAATTTAGACTGATGATAATAAAATAGATGCTAAAAATTTAGAAATTACAAATTTATCAATTTTAAATCTAAGTTTTTCAAGCATAAGCAGTTTCGATCTCAAGATATCAAGAATATATCGATTAAAAATAATATTTGATTCTGGAAATTTTCAAAATATGATCAATTCGCTTTTTATTTTGCAGGTTTTTAAGTTTTTATGTTCACATTACTTGTTCTTGAGACATTCGTGATTTAGCTAATTCACAAAATTTAAACATATTATTGAAGAATGAAAATGGTTTTCCTGAAAAGTTTCAAAAAAATGTAAAAAATTATACGATTTTGAATTAGAAGCTTTAAAAATTAAGCAACGCCAAACTTCGTCCAAAATTGATGGGTTAATAAAATTTACTTATTTAAATCTAAAACGCAAAATTAGTAAACAGGTATATGGATAGGATCGTGTGACTTTTTCAACTTAATTGAAAAAAAATCGACTTTTTGAAGAAAAATGAATCATGTTTAGTTAGCAATTTAACAATTTTATGGTAAATTAATATATTTAGAAAATTTTTTTGCGTTGGTGAACTAAACTTCTTAATTAAAAATTCAAATACAAGATCAAAAGTCTAACTACTTTGCTGAAGATGTATTTTATCAATTGTGCAAAGAATTCCATTTTTTTAGATCTCTGACACTATGTGCTTTTTACATTCTTTAACTATAGTTCAAAATGAGCAATGAGTAACATTTTTATAATTTAGATGTAGAGAGTATACCCGTAAATATTTCTTAAAAACAGAAGTAAAACCCAAAAATGACCAGGAATATTCTAATCAGAGAATGTATAATATTTGTGCAAATTTTCTACCCCTTCCTCCCTATTTTTCTCAAATGTCTACGCCTTCAGACTCTCGGAACCCGTAAAATAGGTTTTTACGATTTTTTCTGTCTTTATACATGTCTATATTTGCCTGTGGATCTGTATGTCTGCATGTTTACATGTCAGCACGATGACTGTTGAAAAAGTCGTTATATTCGATTATATTCTGAAATAACTGGCTAAGTTATTTCAGATAAAAATTCAAAAAGTTAGAGGATTTTATAAACTTTCTATACCATTTTTATCAGTGTTGAAAATTCGATGTGAGGCCAGTCATAGTGCTCTAAAATTATAACAATATATCCTTGCTACATTTGTTGCTAAACTAATAATTATCAGAGTTCTACCATTTTCAAAACCCAAAAAAACAAACGAAAACTAATATTTTGGGCCAAACAACGCGCGATGCGAAAAAAAATTGAGCTAAAAGAAGCATTGCTTTTGAAAAGCGAAGATTGGATTGCCCTTGGGTATTCTAGTTTACTAAGCTACACTGAAGTTTAATTTCGTTAGCCAGCCATTTTAGATGGAAAGTCAAAAAATTCGAACATTTAGAAAATATTCGAGTTTACTTTTATTTGAGATTCGGAAATTCTGTGTATGTTAATTTTTAGAATTCAACTGAGGAACAATTTATCCTTAAATTTTTTTTTTGATCAAATATAAATGACCAGAATTACAGAATGTACAAAATTAAAAAAAAAAGGTACTGAAAATTTTCAGCCAAACAGCGCACGATATAACTGGAAGTCAGAAGCAAAAAAACTTTACTCTTTCAACACCTTGCAAAAAAAATTAAAAAATAGAAAATTCCATTTTTCATTTTAACTATAAAATATGAGGAGAAGTTTGAATCGCCAAAACTTATGCATTAAAAAAAGATTTACAAATATGTTAATAATTATTTTTTGATAGGAGGTGTATAGTTTTTCTTCTTATCATATACAATAAAATAAAAAATAGTAGAATTAAAGCCTTGGATAAAGAACACAAACTATGAAAAAAATTATTAGACAGAAGCTGCTCACTCATAAAGAGCTATAAAATAAGCTATAAAAACAATTTACAGTCTAAAGTTTGTCTCTCACAGACGAACTTCCAATTTCTCATGAATAATTTGTCTATAAGCGACGTATTTTTTATTTCATTCGTAAAAAATAGCATTTAAATAAAATAAGAAATTAAAAAAAAAAATTGGGGAAAACGACACAAACTACATGTTTCAATAAAGTTGCAATAAAATTTATAATAACAAATTGGCATCCTTACAGTATGCGAAATTTTTCTTCGATTACATAAAAGGTAATAAAAATAGGTCGGTTTTAACACCCGTGACCATTATGACTTTTAATGATATTAATTTATTTAAATTACATATTTTTCAGGGTAGCTAAGGATAAAATTCAATGCAAAACATGGAATATATATCAAAAGTAAATTACTACATAAATAATGTAGAAATTGTCCAATTTGGACAAAACCATTTATAACAAAAGTTTTTTGTGATAAATGGAACGCTTTAAGTCTATTCTTGTCTGGAAATCGATCTCCGTTTTCAGGAAGATGATACTAATTCCCGATGTTATTTTTCAACTTTACAGACAAATACTAAACAAAATACTACACAAAATTAAATAGAAAATTGTTTTACAAAGATTTGATTATCACCTAAATGTAATAATATTCCAAATTATTTTTTTTGTCTTTAAATATCCACCGCGCATATTTTTTTATATGCTTTAATAATAAAATAAACACATGAAATGTTTTTATGTCCAACTCTGCCTTGTCGAAAAGAGCAAATAATAATTATACTGTCAAAATATTGCTTTAAAAATTAATAATCGATAATTATATCATAATAATAGTTTGTATTATAATGTTTTTTACAAAAACTTATGTTAGCTATCAATCCTTTTTCGCTTGCATACACACAAATGCTGAGTGAAGGAAAGTTGTTTCAAAAATAAAGAAGAAAAGAAAAGAATCAATATTTCTTCTTTATTTGGATTGACAAACATTTTTCATGAATAAAAATTTGATTAAACTTTTGAAGGCAAAAAATTCAATGATGTTTTAATGCTTCAATTTAAATTTTGATCAAATAGTGGGTTACAAGGATTATTATGTTTTATTTTTTAACTATTTTATTGGATTAATGATATACCGTCTGCAGCGAGTCGTCATTTGCAATAACTTTCTTGAACAGACGTGGGGAGATTAGGTAAAATTTGCCTACATTACATTCTTTCATTTCATCTGATGTCATATTCTCGACATCACCTGTTATCATATTTATTTTAATTCTGGATCGAGTTCTATTTTTCTTATACATTCCACGAAGAATTTCAGTATACTCCAGTATTGCAAAAACGTCACCGTTGGATGTTGATAACACAATGTATTCCTGGTTTAGCGCGGGTACAAATTTACCATTTCCGACCAGCAAATTAATTCCTTTATCGGCAGGAAGAACAAATTTTCGGAACTCGAATTGTCGGTTCTGATTTGCTTTGGGAATAAGCCGAATATATCCAAGTTGCCTAAGTTCATATCCTAGTACATTATCAGAAGGCGGCCTGCCCAGAGCAGAAATGGCCCCTGTGTGAAGAGAGGGTTCCTCAGGTGAGAGCTGGAGGTGAGAAGAAGAAGAACCAGAGTAAAGTTTACTATTAGGATTCCATGTGGATTTGAGTGAATCTTGATCTGCTCGAGCTTTAATAAAAGTTTGAGGGAAGATTGGGTGATTTTTGCCTACTGGACAATCTCGAATTTCATCTGTGGTACAATTATGAACTTCGCCGCTTATCATATTTATTTTGATTCTTGTTTTAGAAGAATGTATCGAATATATTGCACGAAGAAACCCAATATACTCTAATATTGCAAAAACGTCACCATTGGGTGCTGACAATACAATTTTTTCTTGGGATGGCACCAAAACATATTTTCTTGTTTCTGCTAGCCATCTAATTGATTTATTAGCAGGAAAAATGTATTTTCGAAATTCAAATCGTAAGCGTGGATTTGTTCGAGAAATAAGCCGAATGTATCCAAGTTCTCCAATTGTGTACCCAAGTACTTTAGGAGAAGAAGAACTCTCAGCAGGCGACCTGCTCCTGGCATGAAAAAAAGTTTCCTGAGGTGTAGTCTGGTTAGTTGATTTTTGTGTGTCAGAGGAAGAACAACCAGGTTTACGTTCGCTATTAGGATTCCATTTCCAATGTAGTGAATCGTAACATTCAAAGACTTTAACAAAATTGTTTGGGAAGATTGGATGACTTTTGCCTACTGGACAATCTCGCATTTCATCTAGGGTCAAATTGTCAACTGCGCCGCTTATTATATTAATTTTGATTCTCGATCTTGCTTCATGTGTTGTATATATCCCACGAAGAAGTCCGATGTACTCTAATATTGCAAAAATGTCACCATTGGATGCTGATAATACAATATGTTCTTGTGTTGGAACGCGAACATACTCCATTTTTTCTGTTCGAAATGTAATTGGTTTACCAGCTGGAAAAACGTATCTTCGAAATTCAAATTGTAGGTTTGGATTTGTGCGGGGAATAAGCCGAATAAATCCAAGTTGTCCAAGTGGATATCCAAGTACTTTAGGAAAAGTAGGCAAAGGATGCTCGTCAGGAGAATGAGGTATACGATGAGAAGGATAAGAGCGGAAGAGACCCGGACGGGGAGTATCAGGGCAATCTCTTTTTGCCTGTTCACTTAGTTCTGCGGAAAGAAACAGAGGATTCATGTTTCTTTTTTACAGATTTCAAAAAGAGCTCCATATTTTATTTTTGTTTTTTGAGTAAAATATTTTCAAAACATAATAAAGGGATTCTCTAAAGAAAAGATGGAAAAGTGGTGATTGTTTTCTCATGTACCGTTTTTAAAATTAGCAATATTGAAAAGAACATGTTAGAAATGAATTATTTCGTTTTTTAACATAAGAATTATACCTGAGCTAAAGTAGATTAGCCAAACACTTAGAATAATTTCAAAAAATAAACACAAACATCGAAAAGATCATGAAAACGATGTTAATTTAGGAATTTTCCAGCCAAATTTAAGTTAATTACAGAAGACAAGAAAATTTATCAGAAAAAAAACACTATATCGTGGTTGGGAAGGACTAACAGAAGTTGACACTTTAGAGATACATAAAGAAAGTGTACGTAATGAACGTTGATAAACATTCAACGGGTTTCCACTCGATTATCCAAGATTTATCAAACTCCATTATGTATACAGTCTTCATGTGTCTCTGAACTATCAATGTCTGTTCGTCCTTCCTAGGGAAGGAACTATTTCATAAAAGAAGAACTATTTCCTTCAAAATTCATCTCGCTTTATTGAAAATTAAAGTATTTGTTCGTAAAACCATCTGCTTGGTGAAAAATTCAAAGATTGATTTGCTTCGGTTCTACTGTATGGTCGAAACTGCATCTTTATTAACTCAAAACGATCTTATTGTTTCAAACTAAGCTTTTCAGCTTGGTATTTCAACTATCCACGAAATTAAATCGTCTTTTTAGGTTGAAAATTAAATTATTTGGTTAAAAATTAAATTATATTACTGACAAGTAATTTCTTTTTCTTAATTTTACTAGTATATTATGCAACAAGATGACAAGGAGAGACGTTATTGATGAATCTATTTTGTCAGAGTCGTTAGATTCGACCAGAAGTGCTACTTTTCAATGTTGTAGATATGTAATAGCAACTCAACAGGTGAAAATACACCATTGACGCAGTACTAGCGGTAATTCAGACCAGTACTGGTTCCACAAATTTTGTCTGGCGCCTGCTTTGACTAATTTTAGGATATTTCGCAACTTTTGATGATGAGAAAAAATATCATTTTTAATCAGCATCTAAAATTTGTTTCGACCGTACTGAGAAATTTGAACGCGTATTGAGACGATTTTTTTACTTCAAATTATTCTAGAGTTTCGGCAAGCGTTTTGCTCCCTAGTTATTTTAGACTACACCAAACTCTCACTTTCAGTTAAGTATCGAGGGTTGCCTTCAAATAGCTTTGGA
>NC_046660.1:45925484-45927647 GCF_010883055.1 Belonocnema kinseyi
GGGCTTACATACATGGCGATTTAAATGCTGCCCGAATTGCACAACAGCAGGAAAGAAGCCATTATACAGGGGTATTTTCATATTTCGCGCCTTTAAAATTCCATTCGGATCGGCCATTCGGGCAAGTCCGTGCATCTTCGGATCAAGTTTATCATAGTTTTCATGGTTGCATTCGAAACTTCAAATGGATACAAGTGTCGAAACAACATAGTTTATGTTACATAGTAATTACAAATAATAAAAGTATTTAATTAATAATGAAGTGAGACATATGATTTGAGAAGTAAACGTCAGTTTTCTTCTGTGCCAATAATATTATGGAACATCT
The DNA here is from genome assembly GCF_010883055.1 of Belonocnema kinseyi. Classification (NCBI taxonomy): domain Eukaryota; kingdom Metazoa; phylum Arthropoda; class Insecta; order Hymenoptera; family Cynipidae; genus Belonocnema; species Belonocnema kinseyi. The sequence goes on from NC_046660.1 coordinate 45,925,813, forward strand.
GCTGACTGACAAATACTGTAAAATGGCAATAATATTCTGCGATTTTAGTGGACGAGGAGTGAATTGTGTTTAACGCTTATTTGCGACAAAGAAAGGTATGATATAAATAAACAGGATATGTTTGAAATAAAGTGAATAAAATATTACATTCGAGAACTTCAAATTGACATTACCCACAATTTCTTACAGCGATTTGGGTGAAAAGGTGAATCCGAAAATAATCTCGAAATAATGACAGATCGGCCCGGCTTGTTTATTATACTTTCGATTGTTTATTATTTGCCAAAGAAATGTTTTGTGGTTTTGTATGTTTATTACTGACAGTGTCGGCAGTAATAATTTAAACAATAATTACTCAATAGTAATTTAACAATCATGACATATTCATAATTTTAATAAGCAACACTTTATTCTTGAAATTAATAATTGATTTCCATTGGTTGCTTTTTTCACAAATCGATCATAGATGAAATACACATCAGGAAATGCAGATGGATTTTGTGCATTTCAGTTGGTTCATTTCAATGAACATTATTGGAAAACCGTTATCTCTAGACCGTATACCAAGACTAGGGATTTATCAGCCTAAAATTAATTCCAATTCAATCTGATGGTATAGGACTGTTAAAAAGATATCTTGAAGAAATTTAACTTGCCTGAATTTTAATTAATAACGTATTTAGGGCTTTTTTGAATTTTAGAAAAATTTTTCTCTGGACCTCATCTTAAAATTTGGTTTAATCAACCAATACAATAAATTAGAGACTCGTTGGTGATAGAAATGTATCGTAAATAAATCTAGACAAGATATTTTAGGCCAGAATTGTTATTCCAATTTTTTTATAAATGATTCTATTTTCGAAATGGCTATCTTTGGATCTGATATCCAAACTGACATTCAATAAGTCTCGATAATTAATTCTAATTGATTTTGATGGTATATGTTTGTAAAAAAGATATCTTGAAGAAATTTAACTTTCCTGAATTTTAATTAATGAAATATTTAGGGATTCTTTTTGTATTTTTGAAAATGTTTTCTCTGGACGTCATCCTAAAATTTGGTTTTATCAACCAATAAAATAAATTAGAGACTCGTTGGTGTAGCAGAAATAAATGCAGAAGCGATATTTAGTGCCAGAATTTGTATTCCAATTTTTTCAGAAGTTTTGCTATAATTATCTATTTTGTCATTTCTAAATATTAAATTCATACATTATTGGTATCTTAGCAGAAAATAAAAAATAAAAAACACAGCGGGCCGGTCTGTCATTATTTCGAGGTTATAATCGGATTCACCTTTTTACCCAAATCGCTGTAAGGTATTGTAGGTAATGTCAATTTAAAGTTTTCGCATGTAATATTTTATTCACTTTATTTTAAATATATCCTGTACATTTATAACATACCTTTTTTATGCTGCAAATAAGCGTTAAACACAATTCACTCTTCGCCCACTAAAATCGCAGAATATTATTACCATTTCATAGTAATTGTTAGTCAGCAGCCATTCCATCATATTATTGGCACAGAAGAAAACTGTCGTTTTTCTTCTTAGGTCACATGCCTCACTTCATTATTAATTAAACACTTTTATTATTTGAAATTACTATGTAACATAACCTATATTGTTTTGACACTTGTATCCAGTTGAAGTATCGAAAGCAGCAATGGAAACTATGATGAACTTGATCCGAAGATACACGGACTTGGACGAATGGCCGTTCCGAATGCAATTTTAAAGGCGCGAAATATGAAAATACTCCTGTATAATGGCTTTTTCCCTGCTGTTGTGCAATTCAGGTAGAATTCAAATCGCCATGTATATAAGGCCCAGC
>NC_046660.1:45927747-45941876 GCF_010883055.1 Belonocnema kinseyi
AGTTTGGTGTATTTTACAACGATAAAGAATTGATTCAAATGTATTTTTTTTTCTGAGCCTTATAAATTGGTCATAAAGATGGATCTTACCGTTTTTGTCCTTTAAAAGAAGAAAACAGGAAAAAGTTGGTTTCAAGATATTCGTATTTAAATATTTGCTACATTTCAGAACACATGAACCATATTTAAGAAGATATTTAAGTATATTGGAGGAGTAATGATATTTAATGAAAATTATTTATATACAGACGGAATAATGATTTTTCCACCTAAGTACATTTCTATAACGTCTTAATTTTGACGACATAAATATACAAATGGCCATTATAGGAATATAAGCTGGGAAGGGGGACATTATGTTCACTCCATAGGCCCGAGAAATGGCCGTATTCGTGCATGTATTATATAAGACATTAAAATTATTTCTATATTATATTATTATATTTACCAATAGAATTTAGGATAACCACCAAATTGGAAACAAAAGTATAGACCATCAACATTTTCGGAAAGTAGTGAAACAACTAATCAATCCTTTAGTGAATCGCTTGTTTATAAACGGTATCTAAGGAATATTCCATGACATCTTCAGAGTACAAATATACACGGATACGAAGGCACTATTTATCTGGCATATATGTGTGATAACGACGTCATTAATGCCAAGAGTGTTCGTCGTAATCTATCCGTAGAACAACTTTCAAAGAAATTATCTAATTATATTTTTCTTTGATATACGTTTTAAGGCAATTCTTGCCCAGCGATTCCAGTTTATAAATCGAAAATGCTTTTTAAAAAATTTTAAATGATATTTTTTTGTCAAACCATACAACATAACATATTATATAAGACAACACATAACAAGAAAATTTTTTTTCTAATAAAAAATATTTACAAATTGAGTAGAAAGATTCTATTCGAACTATATATAAAACAACATCAATAGGTAAAGAAGTAATTTCATTAATCGGAAACTAGAAAAAAATATTAAGGCGGAATAAAGAACAGACCATAAGATGATGAAAAATTCTTGTAATTTATCTTGTACCGTCCAAATCAAATCATACATTCTAACAGAAAAATAAGCAAAAATTACAGTTATCAAGGTTTTGAACCTAAATTTAAAAAAAAGTTTCGATAATAATAATCATAACATTCGAGGTGTTGACGACAACTTGATACTTTCTACAAGAAAAACATTGGTACAGATTCTTATTTGCTGATCTATACGAGATAACAAATGACTAAGAAACTCGTGATATTTAGAAGCAATTTTAAACTGTTGTGAAGAATACAAATTCTTCACCAAAGTTTAAATAATTGAGACAATTGAATCGAACATTTCTCAAAAAACCAGTATAAGTTTCACAGAATAATTTCAAAACCTGATAAATAAAAACAGGATTTATCGCTTCTTGGAAATTTAAACAATGAAATATTTCGAAGTTTGTACCACCAACGCTATTTTTGACATTTTAATTTAAAAATGTCCCATGTTTCAAAAACTTAAATTTTTACATTTATTGGAATGATAAGTTTTAAAATTGTTAAATCTTAAGTGCCTAAATTATTACCAATCATATCATTTTATTGACGTGCATTGCCTAGCTTGAACTGACTTAAAATTCAAGTAAAATGATCGATATATACTACGGCAAAGAAGAAACAACCCTTGGGCTAAAATAAATTTCTTTTTATATGACGGTATGACTTGAACGGTTTTCTTCTAATTTAGACTGATAATAATTTAGATACTTAAAATTTAACAATTTCAAATTTATCAATTTTAAATGTAAGTTTTTTTAGCATAAGCAGTTTTGATCTCATGATATCAAGAATATATCTATTAAAAATAATATTTGATTATGAACATTTTCAACGTATGATTAATTCGCTTTTTATTTTGCAGTTTTTAAAATTTTTAAGGTTTTCATTTTTATTCTTCTTGAGACATTCGTGATTTTGATAATGCACAGAATTTAAACATTATTGAAGAAAGAAAATGTTTCTTCGAAAAAGTGCCAAAAAAACGTAAGGAATTTTACGGTTTTGAATTAAAAGCTTTAGAAATTAAGCAACGCCAAACTTCGTCGAAAATTGAAGCGTTAATAAAAGTTACTTATTTTAATCTAAAACGCAAAATTAGTAAACAGGTACAGGGCTCGGATGGTGTGACTTTTTCATCTTAATTGAAAAAATCTACTTTTAAAATAAAAATGAATCATTTTAAGTAACCAATTTAACAATTTTGTAGTAAATTAATTAATTTTGAAATTGTTTTTTTCGTGAGTAAACCAAGCTTCTTAATGAAAAGATCAAATGCAGGCTTGAAAGTTTACCTACTTTGTTAACGATTTATTTGATGAATTGTGTAAAAAATTCAATTTTTTTCGAATCTTTTACACAATGTGTTATGCTAACTATTCAGAATTTTGTTATGTCAGATCTTATACCCAAGTCTTCGTTATGGAAAGCGGTTTTTCAGAATGATTTCGTTGAGATAAGAAAATGCTGATTAAAAAGCAACATAGTAGAAGAGATTCAAAAAAACTTGAATTTTCCAAATCATTTCTAGAACAAGAAGCACTTTATAATAATTTTGTAAATAAACGAAAATTGTCTTTAAAACAAAATTTTACTCTAAACATTCCTTAACTACGTCAACAATTGCAGAAAATAATACATTTCTACTATTTACAGGGTATGAAAATCGTTTTAATGATTTAAAATCGCTAAGGCAATTTCCAAGTAACGTATAAAAAGGAAAATTACTTATAAAGTTCATTTATTGTATAATTAATTCGAGAAAATGATATCTTTTAATTTTTTACTAAACGAAATATTTTTTCAAAACAAAATAATTGTTTAAAAATGTGAAGTTATGAAAAAATACTTAAAAACTTTTAACTTCATCAATCAAAAACAAAAATAACCTTCTGTGTTTTTATTGTTGTTTTGTTTTGTGTTGAAAAGATTTGAATCACTTAGGGCCGGTTTCACCAACCTCGGTTAAAAATTTAATCCACGGATAAAGATAGTTACGCGTTCCACCACTTTTTAACAGCCGGTTAATTCGCATCAAGCACCGTTCAACCTAACCAGTCAAGATTGGTCGGTTAGGGCGATTTAATCACCCTTTAACCTAAAAAGTGCAATGTCGTTGTGAAATATGTAGTTTTTGGAAGAAGTCTTGTGTTCGTCTGATGAATCAAATTGAAGGAGCATTAGGAAGAAAATTAGACGATCTCAAAGTATTTTCTTCCATCTTATCACAGATAACACAAATAAAACATAAATTTAACAGGAACAAAGAACACATCCAAATTCAGTTTTTTCAGGTTAGTGTCGACACGAGCATGGAGTGAACCTTATTTGTACTTGGCGCGCACGGCCATATTTCTTTGCTTTTCACTCGACCAACTAGTAGCCAATCACACGAATGGTTAAAAGTAAATTAGGAGTTATTTCGAATCGACTACCTGGTTAGATAACCGGGACCTCCAAAAACGTGGTGGAACGCGCAACATGATAATCGACGCTTAACTATGTCATTACATTTAACACGCTGTCAGTTAACCAATGTCCTCGAGTTGCGGATATAGTGACCCTTATACTAAGGGTTTCTGCTGGATATGTTTACAAAAATGAATAGGCAGTCGCGGTCAATTGTCCAGGGTGGTTCCGAAGGAATTGACCCCCAAGCGGAGGTGTGAAAACCGCGATGAAAGCTGAATGGCACCTGGGTGAGGTGTCTAGAACGGTGACTCTGGGATACCGGACGACCGCTGAGAGTACGCAGCATTATCCTTGCATGCGGGGCTCTACAAGGATGGACGAACTCCTTTCCCTAGCTTTTCCTGGAAAGAACAATGAAAACTTCCTAGAGTGCTCACAGTAAAATATTGGGGGTGTATTTTGTTTTGAAGTTTTGACAGCTGATCTCAAGCATGCCATGGCTTTAGAAAATTTGAAGGTATGCGGATTCCAGTTTGTGAAACCAGGTTTTGAGGTATAAGCATGATTGAAATTACCAGGGGCGGGATTCTGATGCCAACTAATCTAGTTTATCGAATCTCTCTTTCTAACGCATGTATGTTTAGAATGTTTATTATAATTTTAAAGGCATTATTTAATGCCAAAAAAAGGTTTAATGCTCGAACTATAAATATATATTTGCGTATTTTTTTTGGGCGAGAAGTCTAAATCGACGTTCTGTTACTTCTATTTAAATAATTACGAAATAATCAGTACGAGAATTGTGTAAAAATTTACATATCGACAAAAAATAATTTATTATTTAAATTTTTTAATTATATGGCCCATAAATAGTTGTAGATTCAGTTGTCATATTTTTTAGTTCTAATTTACATAAGTTTTTTTTTAATTGATGAAATTAAACTTAATATTATAAATAATGATAATGTTAAAATAGTATCATGATATTTAACCTCAATAATAAAGTAATAGTTTAAAAAATATTTCAAACTTTCTATATCAATATCCAGTATTAGAAAATTTGATCAAATACTTTTTATTTTAATGAAATTAAATTTGTACGTTTTCCTAATGTTTTCTTTTTTTTAATTCAGCCAAATCTGAAGATGCTACTATTACGGGTATAGAAAGATCTTTTCATCTTAAATATCGAATAACTTCATGCTTGGGAAATTTAGCATCCATATGCATCAAGATAATAATTTACATTCGGAGCAAACGTGAATATCTCTAGCATGCGCAGTAGTGATTCTGTTGTATTTTAAAATTGACACATGGGCTTACATAATCTAAAAATACACAGGAATAACTACTGCGCATGCCAGAGTTATCCACCTTCTACCACCATTGACTGGGGCTAGGGGATAAGCTATTTCTCTCGCACAGCACCGTGATTGGTCTTTTCAATTTTGATTCATAAATATACTTGTGCATACATGTAAACTATCTAACCTTCATTTAATGGGGCAGTAAAAAGCTAATCAGATTGGTGCGCGAGAGAGATAGCTTATCCCGCTAACTCATAGTCTTATCTTTTATTTTGCCAATAACTTTGCCATTGCCTGGTTCCCTCCAGTTATATATGCGCTAAGATTTCTAATATTAAGTATTTCAAGTTGTGATGTTAGCTGGTAAGATGTCTTTATAATGAGGGCCAAGCAATAATACAAATCCCAGAAGATAACACTTCATTTAGTCAATAACTTGGGAAAAAATTCTTTTTCGCAGTTACTAAAAATATATATCAATTTTACTATTAAATTAATTAGTTTTTGATCAATAAAAATAATATCTGAATACACGTATCGTGAAAAATTATTATTGTCCAAGTTATTATAAAAATAATCTTTAAAAAGTCTTAAAAGTCTTTAAGTAGTTACAAACGGGCAGATTATGCGTCAAATGACGTTTTTCATACCATACCCCCAGAAGCAGACACGTCGTACCCAAGGTAGTAGGTACTTCGTAGCCCAAGTGATGGACACTTCGTACCCCAAGTGATTGGGAATGTGTACCTTACCGCATTCAATGTGTAATTGACTACACCACATGTGGCAGGAATTTTACGGCGAAGGTTCGAAAGTTCACGCGTAAACTCCGGACCCGTTATCACACACTTAACAAGTCAAAATTTCTGGCCATCAGGCAGCATATTGTTAAGAGAATACGGATGCTATCTGATGCTAAGAGAAATCTAGATCAGAGAAAGAGGTGGGTCAGAGAAAATCAACAGTTTCTCTCTGACCCATCTCGACTCTTCCAAGACCCTCCAGTTACTGTCGACCACCCGTCCAAAACAGAGGATGTCGAAGTATTCTGGAGAGGAGTCTACGAACGGCAGCATAGCCTGGACGAAGAATCAGAGAATATAAATAGCTTCAAGAAGCCGTGTGAAGCCCACATAACACCTGATGAAGAATGCCCACACATCTCTAACGAGGAGGTGAAAAAAGTATTAAGAGGGATGAGCAACTTTTCCGCTCCGGGATCAGATAGTATCAAGACCTTCTGGAGGATGAAGTTTCCTTTAACCCATCAGCATTTGGCCCATATTTTCACCTCATATTTAATGTCGGAAAAGCCAACTCCTGAGTGGTTGGTGGAAGGGCACACAATACTCCTGCCCAAAATAGGTAACTTAGCTGACCCGAAGAATTACAGGCCAATCACTTGTCTGAACACACTGTATAAGATATTCACAGCTATCCTAAATAATAGGATTGTTCGGGCAATTTAACCTGTGCGGCAAAAAAGAATGTATTAACAACGAGGCGCAAAGAAAGGTGTAGCAGAATATTGGGAGAACCTGACCGTCGATAGGTGTCTCTGCAAAGATGCAGCATTCTACCAGCATGACCTACCGATGGCCCGGATTGGTGACCGGAAAGCTTTCGATTTGACCTCCCATAGACATATCATCTCTCTTTTGGAAAGCTTAAAGGTTTATCCGCAAATCTTGAGATGCATAGAGAGATTGATGCCGCTTTGGAAAACCAGATTTACTATCTCATCGGAAAAGAATCATGTGACAACTAACAAGGTCACCTTTCAGAGGAGTGTCTTTCAGGGGGACAACTTGAGCCCACTCCTCTTTTGCCTCACATTATTGCCACTATATCTAGCAATTCGCCATTCTGACATGTACTTTTGCGGCAAACCTGCCGTTTGAAAGTACAAGGTCACTCTTGTATATTACCTGGACAATTTTAAGATCTATACTAAAAACTAAGAGCAACTTCATCTAGCTCTAGGAATTGTCGAACAATATACTAAGGAAATAGGAATGGAATTTGGGTTAGATAAATGCGATAAAGTTTATTTGAAGCAAAGAAAACTTACTCTCTGAAGCAGATATAGACGTCTCATCCAGCAGATATGGTTTTCCGAACTGTCGGTGAGGAACAAAGTATCTGCAACAAACATGCTTGCTGTGCCGCTATTACTCTATTCATTTGAAGGGGTTCCATGGACGAAGAACAAGCTCAGAGCCTTTGATATTGAGGACACGAAAGGTTATGCAAATGAACAAAAGCATGCATCTTAAGTCTTCTAACCCGCGACTTTACATCTCACTCCGTCAAGGTGGTCGCGGAATATTTAATCTTAAACGTCTTCATAACAGGATTACTCTGGGCACAGTACATAGAGTCGCAAATGGAAGAGACCATCTTCTTGAAATGTTCAGGAAGCACGAACAAGTGGGCAAAGGAGCGTTACTATCCAAAGCAGCGGAAGAGGCTGCTAAAAACTGTTATTTAAAAAATAACAATTTAATTGATTTTTAACGAAAAAAAAGTCAATGATGTTTTAATGCTTCAATTTAAATTTCGATCAAATAGCGGGCTACAAAAATTACTATGTTTTATTTTAAAACTATTTTATTCTATTAATGATACACCGTCTGCAGCAAGTCGTCATTCGCCATAACTTTCTTGAAATAACGTGGGGAGATTGGGTAAAATTTGCCTACATTACATTCTTTGATCTCATCTGATGTCATATTCTCAACATCACCTCTTATCATATTTATTTTTATCCGCGATCAGTATTTATTTTTCTTATACATTCCTCGAAGAATTCCAGTATACTCCAGTATTGCATAAACATCACCGTTGGAAGTTGATAACACAATGTATTCCTGGTTTAGCGCGGGTACAAATTTACCATTTCCAACCAGCAAATTAATTCCTTTATCGACAGGAAGAACAAATTTTCGGAACTCGAATTGTCGGTTCTGATTTGCTTTGGGAATAAGCCGAATATATCCAAGTTGCCTAAGTTCATATCCTAGTACATGATCAGAAGGCTGCCTGTCCAGAATAGAAATGGCATTGGCATGAAGAGGAGGTTCCTCAGGTAAGTTGCGGAGGTAAGAAGAAGAAGAAGAAACAGGGTTACGTTCGCTATTAGGATTCCATTCCCAATGTAGTGGATCGTAACACTCAAAGGCTTTACCAAATTTTTTTGGGAGATTGGGTCACGTTCGTCTAATGCACAATCTCGCATTTCATCTGGGACCATATTTTTAATTGCACCGCTTCTCATATTAATTTTGACTCTAGATCTAGCTGCATTTGTTGAGTATATTCCACGAAGAATAATATATTGTCTTGTTTCTGTTCGCAATCTAATTCGTTTACCAGCAGGAAAAACGCATCTTTGAAATTCAAATTGTAGGTTCAGATTTGTGCGGGGAATAAGCCGAATGAATCAAAGTTGTCCAAATGGATATCCAAGTATTTTAAGAGAAGGAGGCCTCCCAGGAGGCGATCTTTCCCAGACACAAAAAGGATGCTCGTCAGGAGACTGAGGTAAACGACAAGAAGGATAAGAGCGGCAGAGACACGGACGAGGAGTATTAGGGCAATCTCTTTCTGACTGTGTACTTAGTTCTGCGGAAAGAAATAGAGCATTCATATCGAAAAGACCATAAAAAGGATGTCAATTTTTTAATTTTCCAGCTATATTTGAGTCAATTTTAAAAACAAAAAAATTGTTTTAGACGTCTCAAACAAAAAATTAAAGCGATTTCAACCCCTTAAAAACTGCATCTGAAATTCAGAAAAAAACACTATATCGTGGTTAGGAAGGACTGACCAAAGTTGACAGTTTAGAGATACATGAAGACTTTGTACATAATGAATGTTGATAAACATTCATCGGATTTGCACTTGATCATCAAAGATTTATCACGCTCCATTACGTATACAGTCTTCATGTAACTCTAAGCTATCAATTTCTGCTCGTCCTTCCTAGACAAGACAAAGCCTTCACTGACTCAGTGCTAGCGGTAATTCACACCAGTACTGGCTCTATAAGTTTTTTCTGGTGCCTGCTTTGACTAATTTTAGACTATTTCGCAACTTTTGATAAATAGAAAAAATATCATTTTTAATCAGCATCTACAATTTGTTTCGACCGAGCTTATAAATTTTATAGCGTACTGAGACGATTTTTTTACTACAAATTATTCTAGAGTCTCGGCAAGCGTTTTGCTCTCTAGTTATGTTAGACTGCGCCAAACTCTTTGTTTCAGTCAAGTGTTGTCTTCAAATGACTTTGAACTGACTTCGGGGGGACAGCAACGTAAACAATGAGGGCCACCTGAATCATTTCCAATAGGAATACATATCTATATATTGTATTGAAGTTTTGGAATTAATTAAGAGAAATAGAGGAAAACTTCACGGGGTCTCGCTGAAGCCAGAACTAAGTACGGCAAAAGTCACGCGCGCGTGTCAAACTCAATAATCTCAAGTTTAATAAAGAAGAACATAGAACATTTGAAAACCTTGTATGTGAGGGATCGAGGTCGACGGGAGAAGCACCAAATGATGACCCCGACGACACCTCCACGGCGACGATCAACTGAGATGCCGTAATCCTCACATCGTCCAGTCCAACCTAACCACGAAACGTAGGAACTGTCTGACAGTTGTAAACACGTAGCAGACAGCACCATAGTCTTTCACCAGAATATATAGGTGGAAGGGTTGAATACAAGGGGGCTCCGCACAAAGTTCGCGTCCGTTGGCACTAACCAATCAACGGACACGTGGCAGGAAGTTGGCAAGGTCCGACGGAAAACAGCGGCAAGACGAGAGAAGCGAAAAAGAAAACGCCAGGGTCGACTTGAGAGCCGGGGTACGACAAGGACCGAAAAATTGTCTGAACAAAGTTAAAAAAGAGTCAGAGCAAGGAACTTGAGCAATGGACTTCAAAAATTGGGAAGCCGCAGCCAAATGGCTATCAAGTGAGTGGATGTCCTTTTACCGTTTCCAAGTGCCGTTCCCGCCTCGATACCGGTTCCCAGGTGTCCGTAGATTTGTCGCGTGTGTTTCGACGAAATAATGTGGAACCAGCGGAGACCCCCGCGTGGCTCAAAATTTGGAGAGGCGTTCGATTCAAAGACCGACATTAATAAGTTGGGTCGAACTAAACTCTCCAAACGACCTGGCAAAGTAATTACCCACAAAAGTGGAGGTCGGAGCATGGGACGCCGGTGTCTCCGGTGAGTTTTCTCACATAGTGCGCGGCTTCCCAGGATCGTATCGCTCTTCGCGTCTCTTAGCGTGACTCTAGATTCTCAGGAGATTGTCAGGAAGTTGTCAGCCTGATAGTGAGCTAACTGTAGTTTGACTCTAGGTTCTCAGAGGGTTGTCAGAAGGTCGTCTGACAAATAGCGAAGTGATTGTAACATGAGTTTATTCTTATTTGGTAATATTAAATAAATTCAATTCTTATTTTTATAAAAGTCTAAGTGTTTTAAACGAATTCTCTCTCTCGCCCGCGAGAGCTATCTTCCCTTTTTTTAGTTTCTCATGCCAAATTGGAGCTAGCGTTCCTACTAGGCGGAGCCAGGACATCGCAGTCGAGGTTCCGGTAGGATGCACTCTACCTTGCGCCAAATTATATTTAAAGGAACTTCTAAGGTTGTTTGTGGGCTAGAAATGTGTGACTCACAAAGTCGATTTATTCAAGCGTGACGGGCAGGTAAGTGGCAGCCGTCTTATAGCTAGGTTTTTACCTGGGCTACTTCCGGCCAGGCCGTGTTAGCGGTAGGTACACGGGATTTTAGAAAACCTAGTTACAATATATAATATCGCAACCGCTCTTGCCCTACTCCCTGAGAAACTGCAAGAGCCAGCAGTTCTAGAAAGGCTGAAAACGGGGTGACTGAAGCGAGAGTTGGGTGTATTTTACGACAATATAGAATTGATTTAAATACAATTTTTTCTAAAAATTAAAAATTTGTCATAAAGATGGAACTTGCCATTCTTGTCCTTTAAAAGAAAAAAAGTTGGTTTCCAGAGATTCCTAGTTACAGAATTGCGAAATTTTGGAACCCATGAGCCATATTTATAGAGATATTTATGTATACTGGTGGATTAATGATATTTAATTATAATGATAATTATTCATATACTGACGGAATAATGATTTTTCCACTTGGGTACATATCTATGACGTCATAATTTTGACGACATAAATATACAAATGGCCATTATATCAATATAAGCTTAGAAGGGGGACATTATGTTTCTCCATAGGCCTGGAAAATGGTTGTATTCGTGCATGTATTATATGAGACATAATTGACCCTCCTCCGACAAGATGTGTCGTACACGACACGTCCTTGTAGGAGGAGGGTTAAAATTATTGATATATTACAATATTATATGTACGAATAGAATTGAGGATAACCACCAAATTGGAAACAAAAGTATAAACCATCAACATTTTCGCAAAGCAGTGAAAAAATTTATCAATCCTTTAATGAACGGCTTGGTTATAAACGGTATCTGAGGAATATTCCATGACTTTGTCAAAGTACAAATGTACACGGATACGTAGGTAGTCTTTATATTGCGCATATGTGTGATAAGGCCATTATTAATGTCAATAGTGTCTGTGGTAATCTACCCATAGAACAACTTTAAAAAAAATTATCTGATTATATTTTTATACAATATAAGATATTATATAAAATAAAATATAACAAAAAATTTTGTATCTCATAAAAAACTATATAGAAGAGTATTAGAAAGATTCCATTCAAACTATGTATGTAACAACAACAATAGGTAAAAAGGAAATTTCTTTAATCGGAAACTACAGAAAAATATTAAGTTAGAATAAAGAACAAACCATAATGTGATGAAATATTTGTAATTTATCTTCTGCTGTCCAAATCAAATCAAACATTATAACCGAGAAAGAAGCAAAAATTACAGTTATCATGGTTCTTAACCTGAACTTAAAAAAAAGTTTGTACGTAATAAGTGTAAACAGCGCGCAGTATGTAAAAATATTGAAAATATTTTTCGACAATAATAGTCATAACATTCGAAAATTAAAACATGAATATTCATACTTCAAAAATAATAAACTTAAATATTCAATGACGTTTTGATGATAACTTGATACTTTCTAAAATTGAGACTTAGGGTAAAGCAAATTTAAGAATGCTTTGTTTAGAAAACTAAAATTATTGCACGCAAGCCAATTATTTTTTTCTTAACTATTTTTTTTTATCTTTCGCATTTTCACGGATGCAAATTTTAGTACTTATCTTGTAATCATAACCGTCATTATACATTGGTACAGCTTCTTATTTTTTAATCCATAGGAGATAACAGATGTCTAAGAAACTCGTGATTTTAAGAAGTAATTTGAAAACTATTATGAAGCACGAAAATTCTTTATGAAAATTTAAATAATTGAGTCAAATAAATCCGACATTTTTCAAAAAGCCAGTAAGAATGTCACAGAACCATTTTAAAACCTTGCGGATAAAAACAAGATATATCAGTTAATAGGAATTTCCACAGTGAATTTTTTTAAGTTTGTAATAGCGCTATTTTTGAGACTTTGAATTAGAAGTCATAAAATTAATTATAGCATATTATTACTGTACTTAGGCTAACTTTAAGTAATTTCAAATTTCACGAAAAGTATTAATTGTTATATAATACTGTAAAGAAGAAACCAAACTTGTACCGACATTTAAAGCCCGCCTAAGCAATATATGAAAATTCTACGATTGTTAAAAATGTAGATACTTAAAATTTGACATTTTTAAATTCATCAATTGTAAATGTAAGTTTTTTCAATATCAGCAATTAAAAAAAAAACACGCTCAAAATTTGAACTAGTTTCTAAGAACTTATACCCTAATCTTCTTTATGGAAAGTGGTTTTTCTTATCAATTTCGTTGAAATAAAAAAATACGGATTGAAAAGCGGCATAGTGAAAGAGATTCAAAAAAACTAGAATTTTCGACATCATTTCTAGAAAAATAAGAGGGAGATAATAATTTTATAAATAATCGCGAACTGGCTTTTAAACCAAATTTCACTCTAGACATTTATTATCTGCCTCGATAATTTCAGAAAATAATACATTTTTACGATTTACAACATTTCAAAATTATTCGAGTAATTTAAAATTGCTAACATAATTGCCAAATATCCAAAGAATTGTATGATATTTAACAATAAGTAGAAATTACATATAACATTCATTAATTGTGTATATTATTCCAGAAAGTGATAACTTTAAAGGATTTACCAAACAAAATATTTTGTTAAAAGAAGAGTAATTGTTTAAAAAATTTAGAGTTACGTAAAAATTACTTACAAGCTTTTAACATCAGCAATTAAAAACATAAATGAGGTTTTTTGTAAAAAGATTTAAATCACTTAATGAAAAATTTAGTACCCTACGAAAAGAGATTTGAAAATTTTCAGGTTTCAAATTCTAACATATTCAATTTTAAATACTTCTTATGCATATGAAGGATCTTGAGCACGCAAATAATTTTTTTCAGTTTGAAGTGACGTCTTTACGACATCACTACGACATCTTTACGACAACTTTACGATATCCTATATCCATGTCCTTAAGGGACCTTTGCGATATCGTGAAAACGTCGTATGATCTGACAATGTCTTTACGATATCGTAAGGACACCGAAACGACACGTACATAGAATGTCGTGAAAATGTCTTAAAGATATCGTAACGATGTCGTAAAGACGTCGTCAAATTTTTTGCCCACTGCGTAAATTTTTATGATTAAGATGTAGAGTCCACCCGTAAATATTTCTTTGAACTAGGAAAAACCCGAGAATGATTAGCATTTTTTTAATTCTCATCAGACAAGGTACGAGGGTAGTTCAATAAGTCCTTAGAATGAAGTATAAAAACAATTTATTTTGGGTAAATTTTTTTTTATTTTTCAACATAATCTCCTTGGAGCTCTATACACTTGGTCAATTGCTTTTCAAGTTTTTGTAATCCTTTAGAAAAGTGCTTTTTCGGAAGTTCCTCAAAATAAGCACTTACAGGGGCAATGACATCTTCGTTGTCTGGAAATCTCTGTCCACCGAGCCATTTTTTCAAGTTTGGAAATAAGAAAAAGTCACTGGGGGCTAAATCTGGTGAATACGGTGGGTGTTCGATCAATTCGAATTTTAGTTCTTCAATTTTAGCCATTGAAACGAAGCATATGTGAACTCGGGCGTTGTCGTGCTGAAAGAGAATTTTTTTTCTCGCCAAATGTGGTCGTTTTTTTTAAATTTCTTCTTTCAGCTGCTCTAATAATGATGCATAATATTCACCAGTGATTGTTTTA
>NC_046660.1:45941976-45945173 GCF_010883055.1 Belonocnema kinseyi
GTTTATTCTCAGCTGAGAGCAAACGCGGCACCCATCTTGCCGATAGCTTTTTCATGCCTAATTTTTCATGCAGAATTGAAACAACTGCACCTATAGATATCCCTGTGGCCTCAGCTAACTCACGCACTTTTAATCTTGTATCCTTCAACACCATATCGTGGATTTTATTCATTCTAAGGACTTATTGAACTACCCTCGTATAATATTTGTGAAAAATTGTATGTTTGTGTTTACGTATGTATGTAGGTATGTATGTGTGCTGTATTGCTGTATGTATGTCTATCTGTATTTCTGTTTGTATGGCTGCCTGTATGCCTGTCTGTAGGTCTGTTTGCATACCCTTCTGTATATCTGCCTGTGTGTCTATCAAAAAGTTGGAGCATTTTAAAAATGTTCGAGACAATTTTTTTCAAGGTTTAAAAATTATATGTGAGGCCACTCATGGTTCTCGCAAATTCTAATAATTCATTCTTAACACTTTTTTCGATAAACGAAAAATTATTATAGTTTTATTATTTTCAAAACCTAAAGAAAAAAAAACGAAAATTAACATTTTGAGGCAAACTACGCGCGATACGAAAAAAAGTGAAACGAAGAGAACCCTTTCTTTTAAAAAGGTAAAAATTGAATTAGCAATGGCATTTAGATAACTCAAAAGTGTAAAGCATTTTCAATGTGTTTGATACTGCTTTCTTTTAGAATTTAGAAATTCTATGTATGTCAATTGACAGAATTCAAACAAATGAACAATTTATCCTTTCGACTTCTTTTGATAAAATATAAATTGCCAGAGTTACAGCATTGATAAAATAAAGAAAAAGTTAATGACAATTTTCAACCACACAACGCGCGATATGATTGGAACTCTGAAGAAGAAAAACATTTCCTTATAAACTATTTGCAGCATTGTCATGAAAGTTTTTTGAATTTTGTACAAATAATTGAAAATTCCAATTCTGATCGTACCAAGTATCTTGTTCCATAGACGTGCTTCCCGAACTGTGAAGGATCTTTGCAGCTTACAGGTACTATGTAATAAAAAATTGTCTCCTCCTGGCCACATTCAGAGTGAAAATATTTCTCGAAATGCCAACTACCTGCTCATTTCAGTAGAAAGATCGTTCAAGCAAATGGCCCCAATTCCTTACAACTTCAACAAATTCAATTTCAAGGCGATGTACTCCTAGACCAATTCTAGCATTCTTTTCCGGGAGGCGATTGGGCATTGAAGATACAATTTAAAGTCATCCGTGTACTTATGATATTTGAAGTAATTAAGTCCTGCGCGTTATTCTGATGTGTGTAGATTAAAAAGAAGGGATTGATTTAAATAAGGTTAAGTATGATTTAAACCACACAATTATAGTACTGGACAGATTAAAACGTTGTAAGTTCGTGCAAAAAAAAGTTCGAGATCAACTGAATTAAACGCTTTGGAAAAATCAAAGAAAACCACTATCGTTATCGTCTTTCTATCAATAGTGATTTCAAAATTAGTGGTCACCTTGAGAGTATCCGTTACTGTGCTGTGATATGCTCGAAAACCCGATAACAAAGGACTGTCCTTTATAATAGTTTTATTACTGCACATGAAATTAAGATCGGTTTCATATCTGCCAGGGAGACGGGACTAGCAATCTTAGGGATTGAGAGAATAACGGCTTTTTTCAAACATCCAGAAGAATGTCAACTTCTGAGGAAGAGCTATAAATATGAAGTAGAAATGGAAAAATTACAGGAAGAGCAAGTCGAAAAATTTCGACGAAAATCCCATCAGATCATACGACATTCGACTTGATTTGTATAAAATTCATAGATTTCAAGTTGTTTATTAGGAGAAATGTAATTACCACCCAGTTCGTGCTGAGGGGGAATGAGGAATTACCTTCACGAAGGTGCCAAATATTTTCGTTCTAATTTTTGTTTTTGATATCATTAAAATTGTATTTATGGGACGAATCTTTTATTTTTGTTTGCACTTGGTTCCTTTGTTGGCAAAATTCAGCTTGAATACCTGCGTTTTTTGTTCTCTTGGTTATTTGGCATAATGTTACTATAGTTCGGTACAACAGCAAATATTTCGGATTCAAGGTCGGTTCCGTAACATATATACGGGGGCATATAGATAACACCTACTGACCCATTATCTTTGTGATTAGTACCCAAGGCTTCAATTGACAGAAACTCGGCAGTAGGATAGTTGGCACACGCGTTAACTCTCAGCACGAATCCCATAAGAGTGTTATGCGCGTATAATCCAGCTCCACCCCCTTACCGCTTATCTCTGTCTGTACAAAATAGCACATAATTGTCAAGGGCAACCAATCTGGAGGGCTGATCAGGTGTAAATCACGTGTTAGGAACAGCAATATTGTGCTAATCGTGATCCTTGAAAAGAAGTTGAAATTAATGATACTGTGCCAAAAGAGGTTGATCATTTACATGGAAGATTCTTAAAGTGTCCATAATAGATAAGTTATAAGTCGAGATACGGCAAAACAGTTTAGATATTTAAGGCCTAAAGAATTCACATAAGAATCAAGCACCTGATCATTACTCCATCCTAATAATTTAGTAGATTACTTTGAAATATCTTTATTTAAGCCTGTTGAAAGTACTTTAAAATCCCGTCACAAAATTACGCCTAACTAAGAGAGGGCGCGAGAGGGGGTTTAAAATGTTTTGTTGGAAATATAGCCCTTTAAATTTATTCTTGCATGGATATTGATCGTCTTTTTCGGCTAGATGATACTAATTCTCTATTTATTTGTTAATTTTATAGAAAGATAATATAAAAAATAATCTAAATAAATTCTAGAAAAATACGATGGACATCTATAGCCAAAGAAAACTTATTTTTCCTTTGAAAAATTAATAAAGCATATTAAATAAAAAATTGTGTTGCAAAGAATTGATCATCACCCAAAAGTAATAATAATCAAACTTGTTTTTTTGTGTCTTTAAACATCCACTTCGAATATTTGCATATACGTTTTATTCATCAAATAAACCAATATTATCGGATGACATATTTTTATGACTTACTCCGCCTTGTTGCAGAAAGCAAGTAATTTTCCTACCAAAATATTACTTTGAAAATTAATAGTCGATAATGATGTCATAATAATAGTTTGTAATATAATTTTTGTATGAAAACTAGTATCATTTATCGATTATTTTTATATTTCCCACCCAAA
>NC_046660.1:45945273-45951000 GCF_010883055.1 Belonocnema kinseyi
ATACGACGTGTTGTTTTATTTTAAAATTTATTCAAACTTTAGGTTACAAGTATTATTATATTTTATTTTACAACTTTTGTATTATATTAATGATACACAGTCTCCAGCGAGTGGTAATTTGCAGTAACTTTCTTGAAAAGGTGTGGAAAGATTTGGTGATGCGTGCCTACATTACATTCACTCATTTCATCTGATGTCATATTCTCAACATCAACACTCATCATATTAATTTTTATTCTCTAATGAGTTCTTTAAGAACTATATAGTCCACGGAAAATTTCAGCATACTCCAGTATTGCAAAAACATCATCATTGGATGTTGATAACACAATATATTCTTGGGTTGGCGCGGGTACGAAATTACCATTTCCTATTAGCAACTTAATTCCTATATCGGCAGGAAGAACGTATCTTCGAAACTCAAATAGCCGGTTTGAATTTGCTTTGGGAATAAGCCGAATATATCCAAGTTTGCCAAGTGTATATCCCAGTACTTTATGAGAAGGAGGCCTGCCCGGAAGAGACTTGTGTCTGGCACGAAGAGGAGGTTCCTCAGGTGAGATCTGGACGTGAGAAGAAGAAGAACCATGGTTAAGTTCGCTATTAGGATTCCATTCCGATTTTAATGAATCTTGATCTTCTAAAGCTTTAATAAAACTTTGAGGAAAGATAGGGTGATTTCTGCCTACTGGACAATCTCGAAATTCATCTATGGTACAATTATGAACTTCGTCGCTTATCATAATTATTTTGATTCTCGTTTTCGAAGCATGTGTCGAATATTTTCCATGAAGAAACCTGATATACTCCAATTTTTTAAAAATGTCACCATTGGGTGCAGAAAATACAATTTGTTCTTGGGATGGCACGGGAACATATATATATATATATATATATATATGTACTTTAGGAGAAGAAAAACTCTCTCAAGGTGACCTGCACCTAGCACCAAGAGAAGTTCCTGAGGTGAAGTCTGGTTAGTTGATTGTCGTTTGTCAAAAGCTTTAACAAAATTAGTTGGGAAAGTTGGGTGACATTCGCCTAATGGACAATCTCGCATTGTTAAGTAAATTCCACGAAGAATCCCGCTTTTGTTTAATTTGGCAAAAACGTCCCCATTCGGTGCTGATAATACAATATGTTCTTCGTTTGACGGGGTGCCATACCTCCTTGTCTCTGTTTGAAATCTAATTGGTTTACCAGCAGGGAAAACGTATCCTCGAAATTCAAATTGTGGGTTTGGATTTGTGTGGGAAATCAGCCGAATGAATCTAAGTTACCCAAGTGCATATCCAAGTGCTTTAGGAGAAGGAGACCTCCCAGGTGGCGACCTTTCCCATGCACAAAAAGGATGTTTGTCAGGAGACTGAGGAATATGACGAGAAGGTTAAGAGCAACCGATACCCGGATGGCGAGTATCCGGGCAATTTCTTTTCGACTGTGTACATAGTTCTGCGGAAAGAAATAGAGGAGTCATATCAAAAAGACCATGAAAAACGTGTCAATTTTGAAATTTTCCACCCATATTTGAGTCAATTTCAAAAACAAGAAATTTTTTTAGAAGTTTAAAAAAAATTGCAGAGATTTGAACCACTTAAAGACTACATATTAAATTCAGAAAAAACACTAGATCATAGTAAGGAAGGACTAACATAAGTTGCCAATTTAGAGATACACGCAGACGCTGTACATAATGAACGCTGATGAACATTACGTATACAGTCTTCATGTATTTCCCAACTATCAATGTCTGTTCTTCCTTTCTAGGCACGACAAAGCTATTTTTTCTTAATTTAATATGTAGTTTTTAAGTCAAAGAATGTCAAAGAATTGCATTGTAAAACAAAATTTCGTTTGCAAATTACTTCTTCTTTGCTTAAAAATAGAACTATTTCATAAAAAAAGAACTATTTCCTTCAAAATTCATCTCGCTTTATTGAAAATTAAAGTATTTGTTACTAAAACCATCTGCTTGGTGAAAAATTCAAATATTGATTTGTTTCGTTTCTACTGTATGGTCGAAACTGCATCTTTATTAATTCAAAATGATCTTATTATTTTAAATTAAGCTTCTCAGCTTGGTATTTCAACTATCCACGAAATTAAATCGTCTTTTTAGGTTGAAAATTAAATTATTTGGTTAAAATTAAATTATATTACTGAAAAGTAATTTCTTTTCCTTAATTTTAGTAGTATATTATGCATTTTATAAAACATGAACCATTTTTAAGAAGATATTTATGTATACTGGAAAAGTAATGATATATAATGATTATTTTTTATATACTGGCGGAATAATCATTTTTCACCTGGATACATATCTATGACGTCTTAATTTTGACGAGATAAATATACAAGTGGCCATTAGATCAATATGAGTTGGGAAGAGGGACCATATGTTCACTCCATAGACCTGAGAACTGGCCTCATTCGTGCATATATTATATGAGACATTATTAAAATTATTGATATATTATTATATTTACCAATAGAATTCAGGATGACCACCGAAGTGGAAACAAAAGTATAGACCATCAACACTTTCTCAAAGCAGTGAAAAAACTGAGCAATCCTTTAGTGAATAGATTGGTTATAAACCGTATATAAGGAATGTTCCATGACATCGTCAGAGTACAAATATACACGGATACGAAGGCAGTCTTTATCTGGCTTATATGTGTCATAACGCCGTTATTAATGCCAATAGTGTCCGTCGTAAACTCTCCGTAAAACAACTTTCAAAGAAATTATCTGATTCTATTTTTCTTTGACACACGTTTTAAGGCCATGCTTGCCCAGCAATTCTAGTTTATAAATAGAAAATGCTTTTAAAAAAAATAAAAATGTTATCTTTTTGTCAAATTATACAACATAAAATATTATATAAGATAGCACATAACAAGAAAATTTTTTATCTAATAAATAAATATTTACAAATTAAGTAGAAAGATTTCATTAAAACTATGTATGTAACAACATCACTAGGTAAAGAGGTAATTTCATTCATCGGAAACTACAGAAAGTATTAAGGTGGAATAAAGAACAGGTCATTAGATAATGATATATTTGTAATTTATCTTGTACTGTACACATCAAATCATACATTCTAACAGAAAAATAAGCAAAAATTAAAGGTATCAAGGTTTTTAACATAAATTAAAAAAAAAAGTGTTCAGGGAATAAGCGTGCGCAAAGCTCAAAACCTGCTGCAACCATAGATTTCATTCATGTGACCAGCCCAAACATTTTTGTTTCAAGTAAACAGCGCGCAGTATGTAAAAATATTGAAAATATTTTTTGACAATAATAACCATAACATTCGAAAATTAAACCATGAATACTCATGCTTCAAAAAAAAATTAAACTTAAATATTTGATGACGTTTTGACGACAACTTGATACTTTCTACAAGAGAAACATTGGTACAGATTCTTATTTGCTTATTTGCCATACGAGAAAACAAATGTCTAAGAAACTCGTGATATTTAGAAGCATTTTTGAACCTGTTGTGAAGAATAAAAATTCTTGACCAAAATTTAAATAATGGGGTTTAAGTGAATCAAACGTTTTTTAAAAATCGTAACAAATTATACGATTTTGAATTAAAAGCTTCAAAAATTAAGCAACGCCAAACCTCTTCGAACATTGAAGTGTTAGTAAAACTTACTTATTTTAATCTGAAACGCAAAATTAGTAAACAGGTTCAGGGTTCGGATCATGTGACTTTTTCATCTTAATTGAAAAAATCGACTTTTTAAAAAAAAATGAGTCATTTTAAGTAACCAATTTAACAATTTTGTAGTAAATTAATATATTTTGAAATTTTTTTTTAAATTTTCCAAATCATTTCTAGAACAAGAAGCACTTTATAATAATTTTCTAAATAATCGCAAATTATCCTTAAAACAAAATTTCACTCTGAACATGCCTTAACTGCGTCAAAAATTGCAGAAAATAATACATTTCTACTATTTACAGCGTATGAAAATCGTTTTAATGATTTAAAATCGCTAAGGCAATTTCCAAGTAACGTATAAAAAGTAAAATTACTTATAAGGTTCATTTATTGTTTAATTAATTCGAGAAAATGATATCTGTTAATTTTATACTAAACGAAATATTTTTTCAAAACAAAATAATTGTTTAAAAATGTGAAGTTACGAAAAAAATACTTAAAAACTATTAACTTCATCAATCAAAAACAAAAATAACCTTCTGTGTTTTTATTGTTGTTTTTTTGTGTTGAAAAGATTTGAATCACTTAGGGCCGCTTCCACCAACCTCGGTTAAAAATTTAATCCTCGGATAAAGCTAGTTACGCGTTCCACCACTTTTTAACAGCCGGTTAATTTCCATTAACCACCGTTGAATCGAACCGGTCAAGATTGGTCGGTTAGGGAGATTTAATCACCCTTTAACCTAAAAAGTGCAATATCGTTGTGAAATATGTACTTTTTGGAAGAAATTCTGTATTCGTCTGATGACGAAGTGGAAGAAGACATTTTTTAATTTGTCCGTAGAAGACCGCGAATTTTCAAAGAAAGAGTGAATTTTTCTGATAATTTCGACGTTGTTCATTTTCAAACGAGATTTCGCTCAATAGAAACTGGTGTAAATGATCTGATGAATCAAATTGAAGGAACATTAGGAAGAAAATTAAACGATCTCAATTTCTTTTCTTCGATCTTATCACAGATGACACAAATAAAACAGAAATATAAAAGGAACATAGAGCGTGAAGTGAACCTTATTTGGATTTGACGCGCAAAGCCATATTTATTTGCTTTTCACTCGACCGACAAGTAACCAATCACGCGAATTGTTAAAAGTTAAATAAGAGTTATTTCGAAACGACTATCTGGTTAGATAACCGGGACTAACATATTTAATTTTAAATACTACTTCTTTTAAATTTTTTTAATTTAAAATATTTTATTTTGAAACATCTTATTTTTAACCTCGCATGAGAAAAATTGTTTAATTGAGATAATACTTGTTTTTTATCAATTATAAATG
Source organism: Belonocnema kinseyi (assembly GCF_010883055.1). Taxonomy (NCBI): domain Eukaryota; kingdom Metazoa; phylum Arthropoda; class Insecta; order Hymenoptera; family Cynipidae; genus Belonocnema; species Belonocnema kinseyi. Next base: position 45,950,290 of record NC_046660.1, read on the forward strand.
ACCATTTAGACTTTAAACTGAACAAATTTCCTGAATATTTATGTTGTCCCCTTCAAAGTAATCCCCTTGAGATATAATACACTTGTGCCAACGCTTTTTCTAATCATCGAAGCACTTCTGATAATCATTTTGTGGTATAGCCTTGAGTTCTTTCAGTGATTTAGTTTTTATCTCCTCAATCGTTGAAAATCGACGTCCTTTTATGGGTCTCATCAGTTTTGGGAAAAGAAAAAAGTCAGTGGGGGCCAAATCCGGTGAATATGGAGGCTCAGGCATGACTGTGGTGCTGTTTTTGGTCAGAAAATCTTTCACAAGCAACGATGAATGAGCAGGTGCATTATCGTGATGCAAAAGCCACGAATTTTTTTTCCAAAGTTCCGGACGTTTTTTGCGCATCGCCTCTCACAAACGGCGCATGAGTCAACCGATATGCCAACATATTCAGCAACTTCTCTGATGGTAATTCGACGATTTTTCAACACCATTTCTTCCACTGCTTGAACGTTTTCATCTGTTGTTGACGTGCAGGGACGTCCAGGGCGAGGTTCGTCTTTGACATCCTCTCGGCCTTCTTGGAACAGCTTGTACCACGTATACACATTTTTCTTACTCATAGTAGACTCACCGTATGCAACTGTCAACATTTCAAGAGTTTTAGAGCACTGGATTCCATTTTTCACACAAAATTTAATGCAAACTCTTTGCTCCATT